>NC_040906.2:3119820-3356560 GCF_004126475.2 Phyllostomus discolor | reverse complement strand
TGTGTGGCCCAAGACAACTCTTCTTCCAGCGTGGCCCAGACGTACCCAGGTGCGGAGATGCCAAAAGGTTGGACTCCCGGTAAACAGTCTGAGAGCGGAAGATGGAGCGCCTGGGAAGAAAAGGGTTGGGGGGGAAAGCCTTTGATCTCTCTCTCTCTCCCTCTCCTTCTCTTTCTCTCTCTCTCTGCGCCCCCCCTCTCTCCGCCCCCCGCCCCCACCGTCTATCTGCCAACTGAGCTACTAGTAACAAAAACTGCGATGGAGTTCCAAGGGGTTCCTCAAGCCCAGCCTCGTCTGTCCAGCCTCCTGAAGCCACAGATAAACCGGCACCGGGAAGGGAAGCATTCGCTGCGATACCCTGTTTATCGCGGGGAAGCTGGGTTGAAGAGAGCAATCGGGATTCAGTGTGAGACTATGGTGTTTTATCCCTCTAACCCAGAAGGACCCTTTCTACACCGTCAGGGGCTGAACAGCGGGCTTTGCGGACGTCCACCCACGTTCGAGATCAAGAACCTGTCAAGGGCTTCGCTGATCAACAGGCAGCTCCCAGCGAGAGCGCCCACTAGTGGCGGGGGCAGGCAGGGACGGCTTCCCTCCTCCAGCGCCCCCTGTTGGGGAGTCCCTCCAGAAGGCTGCAGAGATGGGGGGGGCCGGGGGTCTGAGGCTTCCTGGGCTGAGCAGGAAATGGGTGGTTGAAAGCACCCATTCTAGGGAGCCGGGAAGGACTCAGGGTGCTCTGTGCTCACCGGCTATAGATCGGCCAGCCCGACCTCCCTGATCTGGATGCTTCAGATATGGCGAATAATTACCGATCTGGGTCAAATAGTTTTCCTAGTCCTCGCTGCCTTTGCTCCTGCTCTGTGACGGAACACAGCCAACAGCAGGACGTTTGTCCCCACCTTCCACCGGGACCTCGAGTGGCAGACCAGTGGATTGCTTTTCCATTCTTCGTTTCGTCACATTGCCATTCCGTTATTAAGGGTGAAAGAGGTCAGCAAAGGAGGGCAAAGGAGCCGGGAGAGGCGGGCAGCCCTCCCTGCGGTCCCGCTCAGCCAGGGGGCAGAACAAGACAGGGCTGGAGGGAGCCGCGGCGCCGGCGACAGGCGACCTAAATCGTGGTGACAGCTGGCGAGAACGCAGAGGAGGCGGACGACGCCCCGCGGCCGCGAGGGGGCGGCACTGGGAGCCCGGCTACCTCCGCCCGCTTCTCCGATCCGCCCCACCCCCACCCCCACCCCCGCCCCCACCCACGCTGCGCGGCCAGTGGAAAAGCCTTCGTGTGGACTCCCAAAAACCTTGCTGTGTTTTCTTTTCAAATACAAGTTTTCCTCATTTAAAAAACTCTTTATTGAGGAACAAGGATAGATTCGAGGGAGTCTGTAAAAACGGCACGGAGAGGCGCAGGGCGCCGGTCGCCCCGTCTTCCCCCAATGCTCCTGCTCGCGCGAACCAGTGCCGTTTGGAAACCAGGGAACCCGCACGGCACGACCCGCAGACCTCTCTCCGGCGCCTCCAGGCTGATGCACGGCTGTGTGTGTGTGTGTGTGTGTGTGTGCGCGCGCGCGCAGCTCACAGTTTTGTCACGTGTGTCTGCGCGTGCGACCGTGGCCCCAGTGAGACAACAGAGCTGCTGCAGCCGCCCAGAGATTCCCGCCGGCTGGCTGCCCGTCTCCCAGGGTTTGGACCGCTCCCCTGGCTCAGGAGTCAGGCCGGCCCTTCCTGGGGGGACACGCCCGGCATCCGAGGCCCCGGTCTCACGCGGATCCCAGATGAAGTCGTTCCCCGGAGGGCCAGTGTGCCCCTTCTCAGCTGGAAGCCCTGCGCTCCAGTCCAGACAGAAATTACCAACGGGGAATAATCCAGCTTGGGCTTGTCGTGTTCACACATGACAAGTCATGGGGTAGGTTCGGCCGATGCGCCCTTTCACCTGGAGCCGCTCTGCTCCGTCAGTGGCCCTTGGAAGTCAGGGACGTCAGCTCCATGTTCTACTTACTGAGGCACTCATCGGTTGACTCTCGCATGTCCCCTGACCGGGGATCGAACCTGCAACCTGGGTGCATCCGCACCATGCTCTAACCCACTGAACTACCTGACCAGGGCAAGGCCGAGACTCCTTAAGCTTCTTTGTTTCTCGCTCTTCCGATGCCTGGCCGTTTGGCCCTGACGCCATTCTGTGAGACACCGAGTCTCCTTCCAACCCATCCTCTCTCTTGCTTCTTGTTTCTTCCTCCTCCTGGAGTCTTCTGCCGCCCAAGAGCTGCGACGATAACCCTTCTCCACCTGGGTGGTTCCCTGCTTCTACTCGCCGCTCCACGCGCCTCTCGGTGGCTTGTCACGGAAAACAGCGCACGCCAGCTTGGGCACGAGAAGGCGACCATCGGCTCATGTGATGACAAAGTGTGCTCATGTCCCCCAAGTAAATCACCATGTTTCTGGGTCTCATTCCGTCTCTCTGACATCTGTCTCCACGTGGACGGACTAATGCCACAGGAAGCCCCAGACTCACGTCCTGTAGGGTTAGTGGCCTGACCCTGACCCTGACCCAGACCCTGACCCTGACCCCGATAAATGGAGAACATTCGTCTCTATAGATCTGGCAGGAAGGGCTCAGGGAAGAACCTTGGTCAGGGGTGGGTGGGATGCCTGTCCCTAAGCCAGTCACTGTGACCGGGGCCCTGGGGTCTTCTGCTGGGCCAGACCTGGGCTGTGTCCCTGCCCTGTCACTGGGTGGATGCCACACAGCTCGTTCCACCCAAGGAAATGGGTTTCCCGCAGGAAGGAGCTTTTCCTTACCAGGGAGGGGGAAAGGGAAGCTGGGTAGGCAACACCATCAGATGTACGAACACTGGTGATGGACAAATGTTACCGAAACCCAGAGCGCTATGGGTAATGAACAATTCCCAAGCTTAGGAAATAGGTGGGGGGGGGGGGGGTGGTGGTGCATGGGAGCTGGCCAGGACTGCTTGGGGGGATGTCCATTCTCCCAGAGGGAGCTCCATGTAGTCCAAGATTAGGTTCATCATTTTCCAGAGGAAGAGCATCTTGCGCCACGGTCAGACGGTCCCACATCAAGAGGGGTCACATCAAGAGGGGTCAACCCCATAGGCTGGATGTACGCAGTGGCTTTCCCCAGGGGGCTCACCACCTGGGGAAGGGACAGAAGATGGACCAGCGTGGAGCACTTTGACAAGAGCCGTGAGGGGGCCCCGGGGGCCTACGGAGGAGCCCCCCCCAGTCGAGCTGGGAAGTCACGGGAGGCTCCCACGAGCAGGTGAGTCCGGTGTCCAGGCAGAGGACACGCTCCCCAGGCTGCTCTGTCCCCGCAGGGCGTCGCCCTCCGGGACAGCCAGGCAGGTGAGGAGGGTCCCGGGGGCGGATCCCCCAGAGGGGGAAGGGCCTCAGTCTGTGCCTGTGGGGGGAGCCCTGGGGAGCAGGACTGGTCTGGGAAGTTTGCGGGAAGGGCTGCCTCGGGGGAGGGGCCTGACTGGCGCACGGTCTCGGGAAGTAACTCCGTGAGCCAGTCCCGGGGAGAACCTACGGGGAATCAGAAGCTGCTTCTAGAAAAGGAGGCACTTTCTCACTAAGGGCCGTCCTGGAAAGGAACAGGGTGTCTGGGGAAACGAGGTCACCGTCACCCAGTGTGTTCAGGGGCAGGCCGGGCGGCTGCGTGTCGGGGCTGAAGGGGGGCTGAAGCGTGGGGTCAGGGACCGACGGGAGGTCGCGCTGGGACAGCAAGAGAATCCCAAGGAACCTACGAAAACTCTCGGAATCGGAAGGTCGGTTCCGCAAGGTCCCAGGACACACAGTCAGCACGCACGTGCAACCACGTGTCTACGTGCCAGCAGTGAGCGCCAGGAAAGAGAGATTCAAAACACAATACCATTTATAGTAATTTCAAGGAAAACAGAATACTTAGGCACACACTTGGCACAACAGGTCCAGAAGCGGTGTGCCGAGGCTTGCAACGTGTCGGCGAGAAAACCAGAGAGCAGCGGAGCGAACAGAGACTCATGTTCACGGGCTGGAGGAGTCAACACAGTCAAGCTGTCAATTCCTTCCAAATGGATGTATGGATTCCATGCGATTCGTATCAAAACTCAGCGAAGATTTCGTGGGGAGGCAAAGTTATTTTAAAATCTCCGTGGAGAGTCACAGGCCCTAAAGAGCTCACACGACCTTGACAAAGAATAATGAAGTCCAAGGACCTACCCTAGCCGCTAGTACGCCACAGTGTCAGTGAGACAGTGTGGCAGCGACCCAGCCATTGACACACAGGTCCCCGGAGCAGGACTGGAGGACCCAGGAACGCACCAGAGCAGATCCGCTCAGCCACCGCCTGAGAGCTGCAAACTCGACAAACTGGAAATGCCGGTCTTTTCCACGGACGGCACCGGAGCAGCTAGCCGCCTGCCAACCCGAAGGACGAACCTCAACTCAACGCTACATCTTATGCAGAAATGAACTCAAGATGAATCGTGGGCTTAAATTAAACATGTAAAACTATCAAACTTTTAGAAAAAATCATAGAAAAAACCCCTCGGGATTAGGGCTAGGCATGGATTTCTTTTGACACCGAAAGTACAAAGTGTAAGGGGAAGAAAAGGTCGGATTGGACACCTTCCAGATGGAATACGTCTCCTGGTCTAGACCCCGTCCAAAGCAGGCGAAAGGACCAGCGGCAGACTAGGAGGAAGTGCTTGCCAGCCTCGTGTCCGCCAAAGGCCCGGCTTCTAGAACGTGCAAGAGCCCTCAGCACGTGGCCGTGTAGAACCAAACAGTCCGGTTAGAAAGTGGGGAGAAGACGCAGACAGATACTCCACTGAAGAGGAGACACAGATGGCAAACAGGCCCAAGAAAATGTGTTCGGTGTCATTAGCCATCTGGAAAACGCGAGTGAAAGCCACAACGAGGCACCACTCCCCAGCTACCAGAATGGCTAAAGTAAAAAACAAATAAATAAATAAATGAGCAACACCAAATGCTGGTGAGGGTGCAGAGAAAGTGCACCGCTCTTGATTGCTAGTGGGAAGGCAAAACGGCACAGTCGCTCTGGGAAATGGTTTGACGGCTTTAAAAAAAAATAAGTCTAAATGTTCAGTTGCATGCAGCCCCGCACCCACACCCTCGGGCATTCACCCTGGAGAAACGGAAACCTGTGTTTACACGAAAGCCTTTGCACGCATGTCCACGGCGACTGTATCAGTAGCAGCCCAAAGCTGGAAGCGTCCCAGCTAACCTGTGGCCCAGGTGGCTGCTTGATGTCCACCCCGGGGGGCACTGCCCGGGAGGGAAAGGCACGAATTACAGACGCACGCAACAACTTGGATGACTGTCGGCGGGGGGGTGCTGAGCACAGAGCGCCCATCTCAAACAGCTCCGTGCTGCGGGATTCCGTTTCCATGACACATTGGAAATGACAGACACGGAGGATGGGTGTGTGGTTGCCAGGAGCAACCAACAGTTGAGTTGGGAAGGGGTTGTGGCCATGAAAGGGCGGGAGGAGGGTCCCCATGGGGATCAAGTGTCCAGTGCCCTGGCTGCGGGGTGGCGGCTGCACCTGGGCAGTCAGTGACCTTCCTCCCCGTGGCCAGGTCTCCCATTCTCTCCTCCTCACTCTCTCGAGGTCTGCCAGGTGCTGCATCGCCTCTCCAGCCCTCACCTGCTCGGGGGCAAAACTCCAGCCCAGCGGCTCTGGTTCCGTCTCACGGTGGCCTCGCTCCCCCCTGGAAAGCACCGGAACTCAGGACCCACAAGGCCTCCCGTCTCCGGAAGGAGCCCCGACGTCGTGCCCTGTGGATGAGGGACGCAGGGCCCAGGCTGCCCTGTGCGTCCCCCTGGGTGCTGCGGGCGTGGCGGGCACAGTCTAGAGACTCCTCTCCTTCACTGAGCCAGCTCTCGGAGCCGGAACCCGAGAGTGAGGCGTGCCCTCGCGGTGATTTGCTGAAACCAAGTTCGCAGCAGACCCACCAGAAGCTACTTACAGAGAGGTTTCTCTTTCCCCCTTTGAAGGAAAAGTCGGGAAATCCATGGCTGCACCTGCTGGCTGCCGACGCCTGGTCTAAACGCATTCCTGGCCGCCCTGGGGACAAGCTGGCCGGCTCCGTCGCTCCTCCCGCTTTGCCCCACCCAGGGGCGAGCAGGGCCCGAGGGGCCCGGGCCCCCCTGAGCAAGGGACACCTCTCTCCTCCTAAGATACATAGTATATCCCTCAGTAGTTTTAAAATCCTACTTACACATCCCTGTTTACGACACGTATCCTCTTCAGGGACTGAGCAATTGCAACTCATTGTCCTGCCTAATTTGCATGCCTCCCAATTATTTACACAGCCGGCAATATAAAAGACAAGCGCGCAAACCCTCTGCAGCAAACAGTGATTTGTCTGGAGCAAACAACTTCCTCTGTCTCCACCGCCAGCCACACCCCCCTTGTTGCCAGACACCCGCGGGGCAGCGGATCCATTCTGGGCAACGGAGCTACAGGTCTCTGGGGGTGGGGGGCTCACTCACCCCTGCAAGTTCGCACCAGGGAGAAGGCGTTTAGAGCAAGACAAATGCTGAGTGATAAAAACACCTTCCGGCCGTTCTTGGGACATGGCAGGTCCCTCTGTGGCAGGACGGCTTCCTTGCCGGCAGACCCCACCCCGCTCCCAGCCCTACAGCCCTGAAAGTTCCAGAGTTTGAGGGTGTGCAGAGGCTTTGCTGCTCCAGGCTGGGGCATTAGATGGAGGGGTAAAGGGGTCAGAAGGCGGATGGCCCCTGAGCCCCCAAGAGGAGGGAAACACCGGCACTGTATCCCCACCCCCAGACCGGCCCGTGTTGAATTGGGGCGCTCCCCCTGCTCCATCCCACTCGCCGGTCGCTGAGAAAGCCCCCCTCTCCCACCTGGACCCCAGGGCCCAGCCCTGGCTTCACGTCAGCTCAGCCAACCCTCTCGTCCCCCTTTCCTTCTCCCCCGCCTGTCTCGCCAGAACCTTCCAAACAGCTGTGCTCTCCCCACCTACTTAGGAACAGTGGGAAATGCAACAGCCCACAACGGGGCCACTCCTGCCAAAAACCCGCGTCTAGCCCCAGCCCCCGCTGGGCCCTCCCGTGCTCGTCTCCCATCTTTCTTGTCATCGGGCGTCCCGTTCCCCACCTCAGACACTCCACGCAGCCATCGTGTGGGGCACTCACCAGGCCCAGCAGCTCCCCGGGGCTCTCGGAACGAGCTACCCCCACTCCGCAGGGTGAGGCAACGAGATTCCGCTCTCCCTCAGCTCTGGGGGCCGGAGGTCCAGAGCCAAGGCGTCGGCCGGGGTGGCTCCTCCCGGAGGCTCTGCGTGAGACCCTGCTCCCCGCCTCTCTCCTTGCTTCCACCGGCTGCCAGCAACCCTGCCGGGTCCCGGCGTGCGTGGGCGGCACTCCAGCCTCTGCCTCCATGTCCACACGGACCCCTTTCCTCTAGCGTCTCTGCGTGTGGGCCTGATGTCCCTCTTCGTATCCGAACACACAGTGAGGGTGGGTTAGGGCCATCTTCTCTCTGTAACTTCACCCTACAGGTGGCACCTGCGAAGGCTTCATTTCCAATCCAGGCGACAGTCACAGGGACCAGGATTAGGGCCTGCACATCTCTGTTTAATCGGGGGGGGGGGGGGGGTGAGCGGTATGGGCACAATTCCCCACGATGACCACTATAAAAGACGTCTAATATTTAGAAGGATGTAATAGCTTTTAGCTTTCTTTTTAAGAAATCTTTATCTAGCCCGTAGATCATTTGCATTTTCTTCCCTAAAGGAAAAACCGTTAAATATGTAACTGTCACCCTCCCCGACCCCACCCCCATCCCCATGCGCCCCGCACCGGTGCCACAGGGGCGCCCCTCGTGTCTCCAAGGCTGGAGGTCCCTCTCCGTCTCCTCTTCAGGGAAGTCTCCTGACGCCTCCGACAACCGCTGACGCACCCGCCTCCTCCCGCTTCTCTGCGAGCCAGCCTCCTCCGCCACCTTTCCCAGCCATTCGGAGGTTCGGGGCGCCGGTGTTGCCGTGAAGGTAAACTACGGTGGGGCTCCAGGGCCATTTCCCCGGCGCTCGGAACCTGCTGGAAGAAGCACTTCCTGTCGGAGAAGCACTTCCTCCGGCCGATGGTCAGGGTCAGCGCTGGCACGTTGCCCTTTCGGCTGTTTCTCTGGGAACCACTCACTCACTCACTCACTCACTCACTCTGGAAGGTCAAGTCTGTCCGAGCTGCTGATTGGTCTGTCCCACATTTCCCCACACTTAGGCTACGGCCAATGGGGAGCTGTGGCCAATGGCCGAGGAGCTTCTGGGTTCTAAAGGCCAGGAACTCACCCCGTGAAACGGTTCTCACAGGCAGTTGTGGGCGGTTTTAGACAGACCACGGGGGAAGAGGTATCTCGGAGGCACTGCAGAGCCGGGGGTAAAGGGGACGGCCAGCGAGTGACTGTCAGTGTTGTTTCCCCCAACAAGGGAGACGGAGTGGGTTCTTGCAAACTGTAACCCAACGGTGCTGACACCGACCCTAGAAATAACTCTAGGGTGCCCCAGGGAAGGCGTGGTGAATGCACCCCAAGTGAGAAATCCAGGAGCGGTTCACCGACCACTCTCACTTCCTTCTGCGCAGACGGAGGTGGGCGGGGCTGAAAAACAGGGAGAGGATGTGGCATAGACTCTCTGGCTGTCACCTGGGGAGGTCCCGTGGTGCCACCCTTCCAAGGGCCCCAGTGCAGGCTTCCAGCTGCACGCCTTCGGTGACGGGAAACTCATTACCTCCTGAGGCAGGTCATTCCATTTTATGGCTGCTCAGATGGCAAGGGAATTTCCTTTTTCCTTCTGTCGAGTTAAAATTGGGCTCCCCGAGGCTTCCATGTATCGCCATTAATTATTCACGAGCTCAGCTCTCGGAAGCGTCACCACCTGCATGCCGACACTCCCTTCTCTCCCTTTAGCCTGACGTCAAGTCGGCCACGTCTCTCCGTGGTCCCCTACTGGGCGAGCTCTCAGCCGAAATACCAATGTTTCTTTTGTGTGGCTGCAGCTGAGTCATGGGTGCTGTATCTTTATTTTTTTTTTTTAAGATTTTGTTTATTTATTTTTAGAGAGAGGGGAAGGGAAGGAGACAGAGAGGGAGAGAAACATCAGTGTGTGGTTGCCTCCCACACGCCCCCTACTGGGGACCCGGCCCGCCACCCAGGCATGTGCCCTGACTGGGAATCGAACCGGCAACTCTTTGGTTTGCAGGCCCACACTCAACCCACTGAGCCACACCAGCCAGGAGGCGCTGTATCTTCCGTGCACTGTTGGGCTCCCTGTTCATCGCCAGAACTGATGGGATCTGTGTGGGGTTTCTCGGAGCCTGCTAAGGTTCGAGCTCCAGCTCAGCAGTTCTGAGCTAGAAAGGAGGCCAGCACCGTTTGCAGAGCTTTCCTGAAACATAGATGTCTTCTGTCTTCAGAGTAAGTGCACAGGATACAATAAGTGCCCGAGCGGAAAACAGGTCATCTTCTCCATTTGGAGGACCCAGGATCCTGAGAAACATACTCGGCAGCCTGAACAGAAAGAAGGCTGCACTCCAAGTACAGGAGGCCCTGGGACGGAGGGCAGGGTGGGCCTGAGAAACCCGGTGTCATCGCTGCAGTGACAACACGGTGGCCACCCTAGACCCGCCGGGTTCCAGAAAAGCATGGCTGTCAGAGTCCGGAGGCAGACGACAGGTGAGGAACGATACCTGGAACAGCTGCACGTGGCAGAGAGCTAATACTCGAACACACTGTGAGCTCACAAGTGTCGGCGGGAGGAACCCCCAGAGGAGAACATGCTGGCGATATTAACAGGTAACTGACAGCAAGGAGGAGCGAGGACTTAGTGATGAAGCGAGGCCACCACGTGCGTGGCGATCGAAGGAAGGCAGGTTTCAACAACGTGAGGGTGCAGTCGGCACTGCTTCCGGTCACCCGGTGCTCCCCAAAGCCCCGGGGAGCAAGTGCTTGCTGCAAGGGGTCCAGCAACAGCCTCCACATCGGGGATCCATCCTCCACAAGAAAACACACATTCCAAAAGTGTCGATGCCCCAAATATCAATTTTAACGTCAGTGAATAGTCTCTTCGGTGCCGGGAGTGGAACTGGGCTGGATGTCCGCCAGGAGACGCACAGCCAGCCACGTGAGCTGGGGCAACCGCCTGCGGGAGGCTGTTCGTATTCCCACCTCCTTGAGGAGGGTCTCTCCCCCACTGGGAGGTGCACACCCGTCTCAGAGCCCGCCCACAGGTCCCCCAGCAGAAGCATTGACAAGGCCCCTGCACCCCGCCAGAGTTGGCCCGCCGGGCAGGAAGCTTGCTAGGCGCGCAAGGCACCCACAGGACCCTGACAGCCGGATGGAGAGAGGATTCCAGCTGGAGTAACCGGCCCTTGAAGCCAAGAGGTCTGCAAAGGAGCCACTGAAACATCGGGACACGTGGAAGGGTTGCCATGCAGCTGGCGCCGTCTTCACTGTCGTGGTGTCGATGTGCAGGGCTGGCCGCGTCTTCCCGTGGCCGGGAAAGATGAGAGCACTCCTCAGGGGGGCTCACAGAAGGGGCTGGGGGACAGCCGAGGGTTCCAGCAGGCTTTCGAGTCGTCAGCCCAGACAAGGATGGCGCAGCGAGCATAGCGGGCCACAGAGGGCTGAGTTACGGCCGGTTTCCCGGCCGGTACTCAGGCTGTCTGTCCGGGGCACGGCCTCCTTGCGCTCTTCTCAGACGCCGTGAGTTGGGGCAGTGGAGACTTGCCTTGTGACCTGCGTCCTGCCAAGGAGGGGGCCTCAAGGTCAGGCGGGCAGGACCCTGCTGCAGCTGCACAGCCCCCGGGGTGGCCAAGCAGCCATCGAACAGGATGTAAGTGGTCCTGTGGGTGTCTCATCATAATGTCAAGCTGAAGCCGATGACACAGGACACCGTGACAGGCTGATGGTCCCGGCCCCGCGCGGGTGGCCGCGGAGACGTTCATTTTCCCAGCTGGAGCCACGGATCGCGCGGCCAGGTGTCAATCACGAAGATTACCCCGTAAATTACGGCTCATTTAAACATATGTTGCAAAAGCCTACTGGAGTTGCACAACCATGTGATGGATGTTCACAGAATCTTTTTTTAAACACAGAATTCTCAGTAGAACAGCGAGAATACACGCTGTTTGTTTCAGGCAAACAGACGTGAACGGTTTTCTGGATCCTTTCATGGCGCACCGGGACCTGGGAGGGAGGAGACAGGTCTTCCCGGACTCCGTGAATGTCGCGGGCTGGGATCCAGAGGGAAACCACGGGATTAAAGACGGGCCGTGAGGAGACTCGGCTCTCCAGCGCCCAGTCTTTCCCCACGAGACCCTCACACAGTAGAGGCCGAGAGAGGAGGCGAGCGGGACCAACCACGGGTCCCCCTCTGGGCGGATCCAAACGCCGAGTACAAATAAACCAGCCGCTGTCCTTCCTCACTTAATGACTGACGCCTCCTCCAGCCCTCAGCCACACCCTCCTTCCCCGGCCCCTCCCACGCTCCAGGTCTCTGCTCAGATCCCAGGACGCTCCTCTCTGCAGAACGTCAGGAACGGGGGGGGGGTGCGGGGGGCGACACCCCATTTATAGCCCAGAGGCCCCGATGGAGCAGCGCCGTGGAGTCACAGCGCCTCCACATCACAGCGCCCCCTGCTGCTGGTCTCCTTCCTGGTCTCCCTTGAGCTGGTGATTCCAGCACACGGACACGTCACCCTTGGAAATTAAGTCGCAGATACTTATATGCCCAGAGCCCATTTTCTCTAATTAGATCGTCTGTCCTACTAGCAGTTTTCAAAAGAAAATTTAAAAGTTATTGCAAAAATGGCCTTGGCTGGCATAGCTCAGTGGATTGAGCACGGGCTGCAAACCAAGGTGTCGAAGGTTCGATTCCCAGTCAGGGTACACGCCTGGGTTGCAGGCCACAGCCCCCAGCAACCGCACATTGACGTTTCTCTCTCTCTCTCTCTCTCTCTCTTTCTCCCTCCCTTCCCTCTCTAAAAAAATAAATAAATAAAATCTTTAAAAAAAGTTATTGCAAAAAAAAGTGATTTTCCTTCTCTGTCAGTGCACACGGATGGAATATTTGCATGGCCCTGGACTGTCGGGCACCGTGGTTACTCCCCAGAGATAAACTCGCATCTCGGAGCACCGGAAACTAGCCTTTCTCAAGGTCATGTAGATCCTGAGTATTTGCGACCCGTGTTTTTATTGTAACCTTTACCAGCCCTGAGCAACGAAAAGATTCTGATTAAAGTAGAATTATAGGTAGGCATTTTTTGTTTCTCTTTTATCTGAGTATTTTCCCCTTCCCTTTCCACCCCTACCTTTCAAGCAGCTCTGTAGCCTTGAACTAAAGAGGAGGCATGCACTAGGACAAAAAATTAAAACTAAACAAAACAAAGAAATATTAACAGAGCGTCTCTTTAGAAATCCAAGTCATTCAAACACTAAGAAAGGCTGGAAACGTGGACCGAGTGTCTGAGAGACAGGAGTGAAGTTTCCTTGGGGGCTCCCCCCAGGCCGGGAGCGGGCACATGGGAGGGAAAGTGTGTGTCTCAGGAAGAGGGGGCGCCCCTGGCTCACAGGTGGCCCTGGGAGGGGCTGAGAGGCAGGTGCTGCCGAGGGGGTCAGCACAGGTAGGGCGGCCGTGGAGGTCCTTGTGCCCCAGGTGCTCTGGGACAGAAGTACGGTTCATGCCCCTCTTGGGGTGCTGAGAGCCGCTCTCGAAGCAGCCAGGTCAATCCAGGCAGCAGTGTCGTGCCCCTCCCCCCCGCCACACCCCCGGGCACACCTGTCCTACATGTGTGGTTGTATTTACTGATGCATTTCCATGAACTGGGGGCTGTGGGGCACCTCAAGAGGAGGGGTCAGAAAGGATTTATTTTAGAGTCTGGGCCTGTGGTGGGTGACATGGGGACAGCTCCAGGCCGTGGGACTTGGGTCTGGGTTGGATACTTGGGGGAAACAGGTGCAAAGCTGGCACGGGGGGTCTCTGTGCAGGGGGAGAAGTGGAGGATTGGAGGCTCCCGCTGCGTCTGGTCAAGAAGCAGTGGTGGGCCATGCTGGCCACCACAGAGGAGGTCTGGTCACTGCTGTGGCTAAGACAACGACCACGGTTTGTCTGGGTTCAGACATGATGACAGGGTGGCCTTGTCAGATCGTCACCGGTGACCCTGGTGTGACAGCGAGGAGAGGCTCCCGGCACCAGGGCAACTGCCACGCCAGGCCAGCCCCCTTCCTCAGCAGGGGCCTGCGCACAGAGCACCCGGCACAGCTGCATGGGCGGGCGGCCAAAATCCAGAGAGCCCTGCCCTTTGTCCCCCCAGAACGCTAGGGAGGATGGACATCTCAAAGGACCCACTTCTGTCCAGGAGAAGGGAGTGCTTTCCTCGCTCTGGCGGAGCTGAGGGTCAACCAGAAACGGACTCGAAGCTGGAGAATGAGGTCAATCCTGCTCCCCGTGCCCTGGCTGGGGCGGGAGATGGCTCACAGGCAGACAGTGCGTGTCAGCGCTGAGGGACAGTGGCCAGTCCTGGGGTCGGAGCCAGTGCGGTTGGGAAGCAATGGCTCTGGACCTTCAGACGCCACTGCCGACTCCGGAGGCACCAGGGGCGGGAGAGGAAACTTCGTGCCAGCGCTCCCCTTAGCAGGTTCTCCGGCCCCAGACATAGCGGAGACGGAGAAGGCGGGCAGAAGCAAAGGGAGGACCCCTGCCATGTGCCTTTCATCGCAGAAGTGCGTGGAAAGTCGTCCAATGGGGAAGGCGATCGCCGCTGGTGCGGGAGGCCAGGCGGAGGCGGCCGCCTGGGGCAGCGGACGTGCACCTCGGAGAGAAAGCGCTGCGCGTTCTGCGGCTCGGCCGGCGACAGCGCCCCCTGCTTCCTGAGCCCCGTCCCTCCCGGTTCCCAGCTCCGGAGCTGCGCGCTGCGGTCTCGGGCAAGCCCCGCGCCTGCACGGCGGTGCTGACACCACGCGGTTCACCTGGTTCAACCCTTCTCTCCAGCAATCCCCTGCCTTAGCTCCTGTCCATGGGTCGTGCATAGAAGTTCTTTGGCTTCTCCGTTTCCTGTACTGTTCTTACCCTCCCCCTGTCTATTCTGAACCTACCAATTTGCACTTCTTAATCCCTGCACCTTTCTCCTTTTCTCCGTCTTGCCCCTCCCAACTTATAACCCTCCAAATGATCTCCATATCCATGGTTCTCTTCCTCTTCTGATTGTTTCCTAGTTTGTTTTTTTGGTTCAGTTGTTGATAGTTGTGCATTTGTTGCCATTTTAATGTTCATGGTTTTTCTTAGATAAGTCCCTTTAACATTTCATATAATAAGGGCTTGGTGATGATGAACTCCTTTAGCTTTTCCTTGTCTCGGAAGCACTTTATCTGCCCTTCCATTTAAATGATAGCTTCGCTGGATACAGTCATCTAGGCTGTAGGGCCTTGCCAGTTCCTTCGAATACTTCTTCCCAGCCCCTTCTTGCCTGTAAGGTCTCTTTTGAGAACTCAGCTGACAGTCTTACGGGCACTCCTTTGTGGGTAACTGTCTCCCTTTCTCTTGCTGCTTTTAAGATTCTCTCTTTGTCTTTCACCTTTGGCGTTTTCATTACAATGTGTCCTGGTGTGCTCCTCCTTGGGTCAATCTTGTCTGGGACTCTCTGTGATTCCTGGACTCAGATGTCCATTTCCTTCGCCACATTAGGGAAGTTTTCTTTCGTTATTTTTTCAAATAAGTTTTCAATTTCTTGCTCTTCCTCTTCTCCTTCTGGCACCGCTGTGACCCGGACGCTGGTAGAGATGTCCCGGAGGCTCCTTAGTCTGTCCTCAGTATTTTTTTAGTTCTTTTTCTTCCTGTTGTTCAGGCTGAATGCCTTTTTCTTCCTTATGTTCCAGGTCACTGATCTGGTTCTCAGCTTCGTCCTCTCCACTGTGGGTTCCCTGTAGACGCTTCCTCATTTCACTCAGTGTGACCTTCACCTCTGCCTGCGCCTTTCTTACGCCGCTGCAGCGCCCAGTGAGTGCCTGGGGCATCCGGTCACCAGAGTTTTGAACTCTGCAACCTGATTGGTTGCTTATCTCCATTTCATTTGGTTCTTTTTCTGGGATTTTGTTCTGTGCTTTCATTTGGGCCATATTTCTTTGTCTCCTCACTTTGGAAGCCTCCCTGAGTTTGTTTCTGTGCATTAGGTAGAGCTGCTTTGCCTCCCTGTCTCAGTAGAGTGGCCTGTTGTGGAAAAGGCGCCTGTAAGTTGTGTGGGGCAGAGCCTTAGGTAATCACGAGGGTGGGGCAACCTATTCTGTGGCCCCGTGGGGGGGGGGCTCAGAGAGGGGCCAGTGCTGCTGCCTGGCCTCTGGGGATTTGCCCAGGAAGAAGCTGTCCCCCAGCACTCGCCCCGTGTCCAGTCCCTTCACCGTCTCCCCATAGACCACGGGGCTGCCCTCCCAGCTGCTGCCCTGGTGCTGAATCCTGGAGGGGGTGGGTCTGGGTAAGTCCTGAGACCGTGCGGGCCCTTTAAGGGGAGTCTCCTGAGCATGCTACGGTTTCTTCTGCTGCCCCATCCCCACTGGTTTTTATGGCTGAAAGTTATGGGGGCTTACCTTCCTGGCGCTGGAACCCTGGGCTGGGTGGTCTGGTCTGGGGCTGGGATCGAGCACTCCCGAGGTGTGTCTCCTGATGTGTATCCACCACACGTGGGTGTGCGACCACCCGTTCTGCCACCTCTCCACACCTCTCTACGTCTCCGCCCCTCCTACCCGGCTGGATAAATGCAGCTTCTTTAAATCCTTGGTTGTCGGGGTTCCATACAGCTCAATTTCCTGACGGATCTGGGTGATACTTGTTTTGTAGTCTAGTTGTAACTTTTGCTGTAGTTGTGCAAGGAGGGGAAGTGTGTTTATCTACATCTCCACCTTAATCAGATGAAGGCCCAGAATTTAGATAAAAAATATCTCACATAGGCCTAAATATTTTATTTTTTTTTTTTTAGAAATGTCTTGTGCCGTGTTATAGTTGTAGCTGAGTTGTAAGACACAGCTCTGACCATCTCACGCCCCACCCCACAGTTTTGCACCGGGCCAGGGTCGCAGTCCCGCCCCCTCCCTCGCTGCCTGGGCGGCACCGCACACAGGAGGAGCCAGCGAGCAAACAGAGCCACCAGTCGGTCTGCAGCAGGGGCCCGACCACCCGGAGCAGGGCGAGGGGGGGTGGTGATGGCATGTGGCCCCACCCCTGGCTCTCTTCCAGGCACAGAAGTCCCACATGCTTCACTTCGTGTGTGGCTTCTCCACAAGTGTCTTCATGAAGGTAAGGTTCCGAGTCAGCCCCGCCTTGCCCCCCCAAAGCGGCCACTGCCCTAGAGCCCTTAGGATTTCATCCATCGCAGGGACAGGGGAGAGTCGTCAGCTTGTGTCCCAGTTTGGGGCTCCCCCAGGGCCAGCCTGCGCACAGCCCTGAGTCCAGGAAGGCACTCAGGGGACAGGGCCATCCTGGGCACCCCAGGGAGGGAGTGGGGCAGGCAAGCCAGAGAAGCCAAAGGCCGCATTGATGCAGGGGTTGCCGCTGTGGGCGCTGGCAGCAGGGACCCACGTGTCATCGTGGGCAGCATCCTCCGGTCGTCCCTCCCATATGGGAGGGACAGCAGGGCGTCTCTCCACAACCCTCGCCTGCGGTGTGGGGGGCTCCTCCCAGGACTTCGGATCCCCCACATTTCTGGGCTCCCTGAGCTTGGAAAGGCGAGTGGAACAGTGCCAGGCAGCCCCGTGGGCACGGAAGCAGCAGACACAGGTGGGAAGCCGTCCGTGAACAGCAATGTGTCTACTGAAGCTCAGGGCCACTCTGACGTGTGTGTGTGTGTGTGTCGTGGGGGGGGTGGAGGTGGGTGAACCGTCAGCAGCCCCCGTCAGCCCCCTGCCGGGAGTGCACGCAGGTCCTGGGTCACACCTGTTTATGCCGAACTCCTCTGTCGGCCACACTAAGAGTCACGGGGAAAAGGTCTCTTGGGTGGATTGGGAAAACAATAACTTCCCAAGTTGAGAAAGAGAGAGAAACAGACTGTTTTCACTCACCCCATTCCTTTACACTTGAACTCAACCACTCATGGCCACGTGGGACGCTGTGGGCCGGCCACGAGCAGCCTGGCTGCAGCCCCAGGCCCCTCCCCGGGGTGGGGGGCACAGGGGTGAGCGGAGTGGGGGAAACAGCCCGGGCATCATCAAAGCGCCTTTTCTGTTGTCTTTCCCCGGGCAGAACCTCTTTCTGCCCGGCTCCCGGCTCCCAGAGAGAGAGGGGCCGGCAGGGCTGGGATTAACATGAAAACGGAGAGGATCTAAGGAAGAGAGAGTAATTTCAGCTTATGAAATTCAAAACAGGACCAGCGCTCTGGTACTTGGCTGCCAGGCGTGACTGAGGGAGGATCAGTGGAACTCCCTGGAGCCTGGGGCAGGGGGTGGGGGGCCCCCCGAAGGCATGCTGTCTTCTCCCTCCCACGGGGTGCCCACGCCCCCCGCCTAGGGCCAGGGGAGGAAGGCACAGGTGGGGCAGACCTGGCTGCCAGGAGCAGGTGGGCCAGACGTTCAGGGAGTATCCAGGGTGCAGGGCCCCAGCCCTGATGCCTTCTGGGGGGCCCTGGGGAGCAAAGCGACCACAGGGGTGGCCCCACAGGTTTCAGAAGGCCGAGGGTCATGGTCAGAGAGAGGGCGCTAGCCCTGAACACCCGAGTCTCTCTGCTACCGGGGCCATGGGGCCATGGCCAGCAGGTCCCTGCAGACCCCACCACAGTGGCCTGAACGAGAGTCTCCCTGTGTCACCCGGGGGACAAGGCCGAGAGGGACCCAGAGGTGCCAGCAGGCCTTCAGGGCCGAGGGGAGGCCAGATGGGCAGGGCGGGGCCTGACAGGCGGTCAGAGCAGGGCACAGGTGCCCTCAGTGTCAGGAGTCGGCAGAGCACCCCGGGATGGGACAAAGATGGCCACGTCCTAGGGGACTCCAGAGCCCCCCACACCTCAGGCAGGGTCGGAGAGCCTTGCCCGCACCACCAGGGGGCGCCCTGAGGTCCTAGAGAATCAGGGAAACAGAGACTTGGTCCCCGAGGGCGGAGCGCCTCCCCCAGTGGTTCTTCGAGGGCTTGGCTCCCAGGGCCTCTGGAGCTGTACTGGACTTCGAGTCCCGTTCAGTCCCAGGTCTTCCCAGCGGAATGCTCTGGACTGGGTGCCGTTGGAAAGTGGGGGCCTGGGGATGGTCCTGTGGGTGCATGTCACCAGAAAGCGTGTCCAGGACGGAGCAGCGCGAGGCCAAAGCAGTGACTGCTGAAGAGACAGCGGTCGCTCCCATTAGCCGGGGTGGGGGTGGGGGTGGGGCGTGGGCCATCATTGCGGGTTGGACAGCGTGCTCTCTCTGTCCAGATGAGAGGTGGGCGGGTCTTGGTCCTGCCCCACCTCAGTCACAGAATGGCTGTGCCCGCTGTGGGGAACCCCGAGACCTGGCCCGGGCAGCCCCCTGATCTCAGGGGCCGCTTTCCTCTTTTCAGTTAAACCCGCGGGAAAGGCACAGGGATCAGATTAGCTTGCTGCGGACAAGCGTGTCGACGTCCCGGGCGAGACCCCTCACAAGCCGGCTCGACTCCGTGAGACAATGTAGCCTCTTGGGAAGAAGGGACTGTGACCCGGGTAGGAAGGAGTCGTAACAATGTATAAAAAGAGCAGCTGAGACCCAGACTCTAAGGACACACTGCACGATAACTTCCTGCAGGTCAGGGGGGCGTGTGCTGAGAAAGTCTGACTGCTAACGGGCAATTTATAATTCGTGTTAACTGTATCTCTCCAATCCATGACCGTCCCTGGATTTTCCAAGTTTAAATACGAACGTTTACTTCAAAAACAACGACTGATATACTAAATCCATCACATTTTTAAAGGGTATGTGTCACGCCGTACCAGAAATAGAACTAAACGTCATGCCTCCACTTTTAAAAAGTGTTCCAAGCACATATGAAAAGTGGAAACATCATGAATATTTCACTAGCTCATACACATCAATCAAAAGGCACTAAAATGTCCATAAAATGGGCAAATGCGCCATCAAATATGCACACCAGTGATGGACGAGCATCTAGAGAAATATCTGGACGAGCATCGCTAACCCCCAAAGAGAAGCCGGTTACGTAGCAGCGATGCACAATTGTAAAAACCGCATAAACCACAATAAGGTCCAACTCTATGTGCTACACCATGAACAGCCTTTGAAAGCTGAAAATGCCAAACCACCGTGGGCGCTGGCTCAAATGAACCGTCTCTGACCCTGGCGTTTGAGTTGTGAATTGTCCCGAGGGTCCTTGGAAAGGTCTTGGCATGAGGCGTGTGCACGCCCTCTGAACTGCTACGTCTGCTTCGAGAACTCTGCCCTGAGGAAGGGTCTCAGAACACAAACACTTCTGCCGGAAACGGCCACGGCCACGGCCACGATATTTATAATGGAAGAGAAGTTGGAACTCACTCCAAGATTTTGGGTATCACAGGTCCTGCCTCTTTATTAAAAATCTCGTGAGGAGTCCTATTGTACTGCAAGTCTAGAATGCCCTGGGAAAACCTTCCTCTTTAATATGTATCTGCAACAAACACAGCGTTGCCTTGTTACACTGTGACCTTGAAGGTATTAAAAGTTTTTCGAGGACAGTTATTACTTTTTATCACGCGAGTGATGAGCACGTTCTCCTTCCTTATCTAACGTGGGGGACAGATTGCGGATTTAAAGAACAGCGAGGTGCTGTTTTTGAGGAAGTTTCCCAGCATTTGAGCCGCGGGACTGAGCCCCGTCCGCCTTGAGCAACCCGACTCCACCTCCAGATTGAACACGCGATCGGAACGGTTTAAAATCATTACAGATCATTCCCTGTGCGAAGCAGCTTGTATTTTTTTCACTCTGACATATGTGGGAATCCTCCTTCTTCTGAGGAAAAATAATTTGGTCTTTATTATTCCAACATACAGTGGGCGCGTGTCGTGGGTGGAAATGTCAGTGTATTTTAATAACAGACTCTCCCTTTTGGTATTGGCAAAGAGATCAATTATTCATGGCGCCCAGCCTCGAGGAGCCGCCCCCACCCTGTGTGCGGTGGGGGCCCCGAAACTGCATCATTAATGCCCCCGATTCGCAGGCAGGCTGGCTACTGGGGAAGCGTCACCCATGACCCTGCTGCGTGTTTTGTCTCGTTTATTTGGAATCAACCGGATTATTATTGAGGTGATGTTACAACTTACACTCTGTGGTGTTTTAGAAATAATCACATAAAATGTGGTGACACAGTGAATCGTGAGAGCAGGGGTTTGAAAATCACCCCCAGCTCCTGTGAGCCGAAGACGGAGAACTGTGTTCCAGCCGCTGGGGAACCCGTGTGGGGCCTCCGTTTCCTCCCCTGTTCGCCCCCTACAGAAGCTCTCCGCTGTGCTGCGGGCCAGCCCTCATGTGCCTGCACCCCCATCGTCCCCCCAACTGTGACCTGACACCCCCCTACACGACTGCCCACCCCCACTGGGCCAGTCAGACCGTCTGTCCCAGGGGTCAGGAGTTTGAGACCTGGAGACAGGCTGGCACGCCATGGTGGACACGAGAGGCGTGAACTCCTGTGGGCCCCGGACAGCTTCGGGCAGGAGGACTGTGCGCACCTGCGCTTCTGCTCGGAAGAACCCAGGCACGTCCACAGGTGTCTGCCCACAACTGCATCATCCACAACAGCTAAACAGTGGACACAGCCCCAGTTTCCATCAGCAGATGAATGGATACGTGCAACGTGGTCCAGCCATGCAATGGAATATTATTCAGTCATGAAAAGGAGTCTCCTACTGCCGTGTGCTACCCCGTGGCTAACCCCCAGGGCTGCAGGCTGAGTGCGAGAAGCCAGTCACCAAAGACCACACACCACGTGATTCCACGCACGTGGACGACACACCAGGTGATTCACATTCACCTGGACACCCAGAATAGGAGAATCCGCAGGGGCAGGAAACAGGGTGGTGATTGGTGGGGCTGGGGGAGGGGCACAGGACAGTGACTGCTGAGAGGGTGTCGTCCATTTGGGTGGCTGTAACAGAACACCAGGCACAGGTGGCTGACAGAGAACAGGAATTTATTCCTCACAGTGCTGGAGGCTGGGGAGTCCGAGATCAAGGTGCTGATGGAGTCAGGGTCCCCCGAGGGCCCTCTTCCTCAGAGGGGGCCCTCTTCTTGCTGTGTCCTCACGGGGGGAGGGCTCAGGCGGCCCTGGGGGTCTCCTTTACAAGGGCACTAATGCATTCAGAGGGCTCCACCCACACGACGTAATACCACCCCCCGCCAAGGTCCAACCTCTGAATGCCAACGAGATGGTATTAGGTTTCATATGAATTTGTGGGCGGCGGGGACACAAGTACTTAGTCTATAGCAATAAAGACAGGGTTTTCTTTGGAGGGGATGGAAGCATTTTGGAATCAGAAAGAGGTGGTGGTCATGCGGTGTTGTGAATGCACCAAATGCTGGTGAATCGTATACTCCAAAGGGGTCAGACTGGGTTATGTGACTTTCACTTCCATAACAAGGAGTTCATATGGAGTGTGGGTCAGGGACAGGCACCTTGGCCTTGAAGAGACAGGTGTTCGGGACAGCTGTGTGGGAACATGAACCCGGAGCCCGAGGAGGAAGTTGGCTGGAGAGAGGGAGGTGGGACAGGCCCATGGAGACAGGGAGAGGCCGGCCCGCAGGCCGGAGCCAGAGCCACCTCTGGCCGGACTCGGGGCCGGAGGGAGGCAACAGACAGGTTGGCCCTTCCGTGGCTCGAAGCACCTCTGCGGGTGTCGGCTGTGGCGTGTGACCGGGCCACGGCCACGCAGTATGCACTAGGTCAAGGCCGAAGGTCGCCTGGAGGAGGGGGCGGGAGGGTCTCGATGATGGAGGAGCTGGGCAGGGCCTCAGCGGACAGACCACCTCTCCCGGCTCCGATAAGCCCCCAGGAAGGTCCAGCACTTCGGTGCCCACTGACCGCAGCCGCGCGGCAGCCCCACGCTACTGCCTCTGCACAGAACCTGCATCCGAGGGCGGGCCCGCGGCCCACGGGCCTGTGGGGGTCGTGGCGGGTGTTTTCCTCATGGTCCTGAAGCCTTTGAACGGGTGACTCCATGCGAGGCTTCGGCACAGCCTCCCTTTCCCAGCTTGCAGGGTTCATCCTTGAAGAGGGATGGTTTCCTCATCGCGCCTGGAGCCTGGGCGTGCACTCCCTGTGTCCCCCCTGTCCGGGCACCCGCTGTCCTGCGTGGTGTTCAGCGAGGGCGTGATTCAGCACCTGCGCAGGGGGGCCGCGGGGCGCCACTTCCTGACGCTTCGGGATGCGGGGTTTACTGAGCACCCCGACATGTGGCACCCCAGTCCGTGTCCTCCGAGCCCCTGGGACCTCAGCGGCCCGAGCACGCAGCTCTCCTCCTCCCGTCCTGAGGCCCCGGCAAGGGGTCCCCGTTTCTTCGTTCGTCGCTGCAGATTCTGCTCCGAAAGTCCCAGCGGGTCGTGGCCTCACAGGGAGGCCATAGAAGGGAGCCCACAGCTGCCCTCCTGTCGTGCACAGAACGGCCCTCTGGGTGGACGTCTAGCCCCCTGAGATCTGTGCTCGCTCTGGAGGTCATGATCACTGACTCTTCGCCTTGAATTACCGTCTACTGATGGTGGTACCATATTCTTCAGACTATGAGATGCACTTTCCTCCTGCAAATTTGGGAGGAAGAATGGTTGTTAATGCTGCTCTTGAGTTGTTGACATTTACATGGGTGAAATATTGTGTTATTTATGTTATTAAATACTTTACCACATTTTTTGCATCAAAATTTTTCTTCCTACTTTCCTTCTCTAAAACCTAGGTGCGTCTTATGGTCTGAAGAATACGGTAATTAGCCGCCACTCTGGCCCAGAGCACCTACCCGAGCCCCAAGCCCACAGAGCTAACCCTGTGCCCGGCCCCCCGGATGCCCCTGGCACCCAAGACCGTGTGCTCCAAACCACACACCTTCCCTCCTCCCCGAACCTGGTCCTCATCTTGTTTCCTCAAATCGCCAGAGGGAAATCTGGGCACCAGCCTCGCCTCCTCCCGAGACCCAAGTCGGGGGGATAGATCCCCTCTGGCAGGTGCCTGGAATGCAGCCCCCTCTTCCCCACCCGACGCCTCTGCTGCAGCCTCGGCGAGGGGCTGCCTCGTGGCTTGCAGAGTGAGCTCGTTAACCCCCACGTGTAACACCCTGCTTGAAATGACCCAGGATTTCCGTACCGTCCACTGACACAGGTCCACGATCCCTGGGCAGCACATCCACGGCCTCACTTGCTCTGAATTCTTTCTCCACCCCCAGGGCCCCCCCGGGGAAGGGCTGGCTCAGTCCCCTGGTGCCCTGCAACCTCCATCGGCGCCCCAGGATGGGGGTGAGCCAAGCCTCTCCAGAGTGATGCCCCTGCCTTCCCCCCCCACATCTGCCTCCCAGACGTAACCCCCTCTCCCCCGAGGCCCCTCGAACGAGTGTCCACACCAAACACAACACACGGAGACATTTCCTGCCTTTTTTTTCACTGATTCCTTCACTTGCCATTTTTTCCAACTTCCCGGTAGGTGGTGTCAGCCGGTCCCGGGTCCGGGGTTCGTGGCCGGCGGGCAGCGAGTGTTTGAGCGGATGGCGCGTGCACCTGCTGCTGGCTTCCAGAGCGCCTTCTGGCGCCGCCGCGTCATGGCTGCGTCCGAGCAAACCCGTCTCGCGTGACGGGCTGGGGCGCCACCGCAGCAGCGAGGCCGGTTTCTGGGGCCCCCGGAGATGCCGGCAGAGCAGAAGGGCAGGGGCCCCCCGGGACCAAGAGCACTTGGAGACGAAGGATGCACGAGAAAAGGAAGTTACGTGAGTGCGGGCTGCTCCTGGAGGCGTCTGGGTCAGACTGAGACGGCGTGGGGCTCTGTCCCCTATCTCTCCCGTCGTCAGGCTCCCAGTCCCGTGGGTGCAGAGGCCGTCCTGGCCCCGGTCACCGCTGCGCCCGGAACTTGCCGGAGTGCCCGGCACTCGGCGGGCTTGTTTGGTCTGTGCCCCCTGAGGCCGCTTTAAGGAAGTCTGGCTGCCCATAGGGTGGTCCCCGGGGCCCCACCCCACCCCACCGACTCGGAGTCCAAGCTCTAACGAGGTCTCCCTCCGATGCGTGTTCACGTCTGAGAGCTGCTTGAAAAGATCTCGTTAGGCCCGGGGCCTTGGTTGGCTGTGACACTAATGAGACCCGAGGCCGGCCTGTCCACCTGGAAATGCTTCTTTGCCTGCGAACCGCCGTCTGACGTTCTCCTGGTGAGAGACTCCCAGGTGCCACCTGTTCTGTCATCAGGGATGAGCACTCCATCTGCCACCCGCCCCTGGTCTCCCTTCTGTCTCCACGTTGATCATGTTCCTCACGATTCTGCTCCCAAGCCCATCTCGCCCACCAGATGGGCCGCCCAGACTGAAGTCCTTGAAGGTGAAATGGGGGGGGGGTCTTATGTGTCCTTCGTGGTTTGTGGGGTGTGCACCAGCCTGCGGGCTCCGCCTGTGAGTCCCTCCTTCTAGAATCCCAGCCTTTATATCAGGGTGAGTCTTTCCTCCCTCCCTTTCTCCCCTCTCCCTCCCTCTCTTGCTTTCTTACTTCTTCCCTCACTTCCTGCTTCCCTCCCTGCTTCCCTCCCTTCCTTCCTTCCTTCCTTCCTTCTTTCCTCCCTCCCTCCCTCCCTCCCTCCCTCTCCCTCCCTTCCCTCCTCCCTCCCTCCCTCCTTCCTTCCTTCCCTCCCTCCCTCCCTTCCTTCCCTCCTCACTCCCTCCCTCCTTCCTTCCTTCCTTCCTTCCCTCCCTTCCTCCCTTCCCTCCCTCCTTCCTTCCTCACTCCCTCCCGCCCTCCCTCCCTTCCCTCCTATGAAAATGTAGAAACCCAAGAAACACTTCTTTATGTGACCTAGCTACCAACATGACCTTGGCACCATCATGATTAGGTAGGAAACACATTCGAAGGGAGCAGGAAGACCCCGAAGTGCCCCGTGACAGGAAGGCAGTGGCTCCAGCCGGCGCGATTTCCCAGCCTCCCGGATGGCGCGCAGGCGGCCGCCTCGACCTGGCCATCACGTGGCTCGCCCGAGTGAGTTTATGAGTGTGACACCCAAGTTCACGGACTCCAGTAGAACATGCAGCCGGTGACATACAGGCCCGTGAGGCCTGCGTGGGTCTGGCTGCCCGTGTGCGCCTGAAGTCTGCCCGGGACCCAGCGGCGCCTGGCCGTGGCCGGGACCCATGCTGTCAGTTGTTCCCTGTTCCAAGGGTGCCGTGTCGCTTCCCTGCAAGAGACGCTCCAGACAGTCTTGGGGACGGACTTTTTCCTTTACTTCCTGAATGTTTTTTTCCCCCCCGTTAACCTAGGAAATGTTTTATTCCAGCCAAAAGGCACACATATTTGTGGAAAAACAAGTAACAACAGGATCCACCCTAGACTGTGTTAGATGAGCTTCTCTAGCCGACCCTGGGCGGACGGTGGTGAGAACCGCCGAGACACCCCCGGCGCTCACGTCGCTCGTCGTGTGGTGCGGAGCGATGAAGGCTTTACTTATTTTGTTCTTGTTTTTATTTTTGTTTACGTTTTCTTACTGTTGTTCAAGTACAGTTGTCCCCATTCCCCCCCACCCCTCCCCCCTCCCCCCAGCCATCCCCACCTCCCACTCCTGATCCTGCCCCCCCTTGGTTTTGTCTGTGTGTCCTTCATGCGTGTTCCTGACAGCCCTTCCCCCTTCTCCCCCATTACCCCCCTCCCGCCTCCCCGCTGGTTACCGTCAGTTAGTTCTTCATCTCAATGTCTCTGGTTATACTTTGCCGGAGAATAGTTTTCTGATGCCAATTTAAATCTCATTCACTTCAGAAGGTAAAACATTATTCATTGAAATCAAAGTTGAAGATACTAAATGCAAGGGGGCCGTGTTACCCAGGAGGATGGACGCTGGCCCGTGAAGCCCGTTACTCTGTCTCGAAGCTGGGGGTAGCTGGCGGGCGCCAGGCCTGGCTTCCTGTTTCAGGGGTGTGCCTGCGGGGTGGGGTGGGGTGGGGTGGGGTGGGGGAGAGGTGTAGCCCGCAGACCCGGGCCTTACTGATCCGCCTTTTGTACTCAGACTAACTCTGAAGTGTATTTTTAAAAAGATTTTATTTATTTATTTTTAGAGAGGGAAGGGAGGAAGAAAGAGAGAGAGAGAAACATCAATGTGCGGTTGCTGGGAGCCATGGCCTGCAACCCAGGCATGTGCCCTGACTGGGAATCGAACCTGCGATGCTTTGGTTCTCAGCCTGCACTCAATCCACTGAGCTATTGCAGCCAGGGCTGAAGTGTATTTTTTAAAAATAAATTTTCCTCTATGAGTGAAACATAGAATTATCTTATGACTCAGAATTTCCACTTCTAGGTGTATTATAGATCCAAGAAAAATGGGAACACGGGTCCACAGGAAACTTGTACACGGGTGGTCACAGCAGCATTATTCACTGGGGCCACGGAGTGGGAACCACCCGAGCGTCCATCCGTGGGTGAACACACAGGCAGAGTGTGGTCCGTGCAGGCCGGGGGAGGTCACTTGGGGGGGGGGGGAGGAGGCGCTGACACATGCCACCATGTGGATGAGCCCTGGAAACGTGGGTTGAGAGAGAAAGAAGCCGGTCACACGCGGCCACGTGTTCTGTGGTCCCCACTGTGTGCGGTGGCCGGGAGAGGCGAACCCACAGGGACAGGAGGCAGGTTGACGGAGCCCCGGGCTGGGGGTGTGGGGGGGTGTGGGGAGGGGCCGCTGTGGGGGTGCGGGGTGTGGGGGCGATGACCATGTTCTGGAGCCAGTGGAGGTGAGGGTCGTGCAACAGCATGAGTGTGCAAGGCGCCATGTGATTGCACACTCTAACCTGGTTAAAACGGTGACTTTCATGTCGTGTGAATTTTACTGCAAAGAAAGACAAAGCGTGTGCTGCCCGGGCAGGGGGAAGGCTGAGCCTCCGCCGCGGCGGCTGAGGGCCCGGGGGCGGCCGCGGCATCTGACACATGTGGGGCCAAAGGGTCTTTATTCTGCGCCGACTTTCAGACCAGCCTCGGTTCTTCCCCCTTTCGCAAGTCCGGTTCTCTCCAGCCTTCTCCTGATTCTTCAGACCCCTGACTGCTGTCTCGTGAATTCCTCTTCTGGGCAATATACCTGGAGACTATTTGTGTTGTATGCAACCCAAAACCCTGAGCGACACCCTTGGGCACAGCGTTATCATCTGATATTTTAAAAATAGTTATGAAGGCCCTTAGTGGTCTGGGGTCTACCTAACACACTGTCCATCTGTGAATGTGCCCTTTCCCTTCCCTTCCCTTCCCTTCCCTTCCCTTCCTTCCACCCATCTGTCCGTCCACTCACCCACCCACCCGCACACCCTTCCGTGGACCCTTCGTCTGTCCCTCTGAGCCGTCTCAGTTCTCCTCTCTAACGCAGTGGCAATGGCCTTGACCAGCTCAGGTGGAATGTGCTCCCGCCCCTCCCTGCAGCCCCCTCGGTCAGAGCGTCACATCACGGTGGGCACTGGTGTGATCACCTGTCCTTCCTGACAGGCTGGTGATGTCCTGTGAGTAGCGACCAAGCATGTCCTTGTCCTTGCCGAGCCCTGGCGCCCAGCAGAGGGTCCAGCGTGCGCTGATGCCCACTCCACACTTGCTGACTGAATCCATGAGTGGGTGCCTGGGTGATGACCGGGCCACCGGCTGGTGGGCACCCAGGTGTCCTCCCTCCCTTGCATGGTAGTGAGCATGCTGCCCACCTCTGTGCTGTCCACCTCCTCCTTCCGGCCTCCTCCCCACTGCCCAGGCCTCCTCTGCCGTCACAGCCTCCCTCCCTACAGGCGCCGGTCAATTCCAGCGACTGAGTTGCAGTCTCATTCCCGGAATTTGCCTCAGGTGGAGGTCGCCTCGCCTGGAATTTTGGATATTAGCAATCACACTCCATGCACCTTTAACAAAAGGCTCCTTATTCTTCTGTGCTCTTTGACTCTTCCTTGCATTGCATTAAAGGAAGGAAGGAAGGAAGGAAGGAAGGAAGGAAGGAAGGAAGGAAATAAGAAGTGTAATTCTGCTCTTTTACGTGGAAAGACGCACCCTCCCTTAAAGCCCCAGTTCTCCATGTGTGGTCAGATGCCCGGTAAGCAGCAGCAGCAGCGCCTAGGACATTGCTGGGAAGGTAAGTGTGCAGGCCCCGCCCCGGGCCCACTGAGTCAGAAAAGCAGGCAGTGTGCCCCACATCCTGTGTTTTTAGAAGACCTCAGATTTATTCTGATGCCCACGTTTGAGAACTGCAGCTTTGAGGCAACGATTCCTAATTCCAGATGCCTGTTGGAGTCACATGAGGAATTCTGGAAAGTGCCGACCTCTGGGCCTGGGGTGGTGCCACCGTGAGCCCGGGCCCTCTGGAGTGAAGGACCTCGGCCCACGGTTTGCATCTTTGAAGGGAAACTGCCACGGCAAGGCTGGGTCTCAGAGTCAAAATGGGAGTCACTGAACAGCGGGGACCTAAAACTACTCCCCCCCACAACTTGCCGATGAGAAACCGGGACCCAGAATGGGCCCGGTGCTGTTAAACCGTGTACAGTCCCATTGCCGGTATGCGGGAGACCTGGGCCCGGACCTCGGACTGCACCCCCGCCCCGCCGAGGCCAGTGGACACATTTCCCTTCTGAGCCGCTTTGAGTCCCCCCCTCTGCCCTTTACTTTGAGGACAGACGAAGCTTTGGGACCAGCTGTCACGCAGCCCCCGTGCCAGGTGGCCCCAGCTCCAGGGGCACCCACCTGGTGTCTGAGTGGACGGCTCTGCGTCCTGGGCCCCCCCCCCCCCCCCCCGCACTCGGAAACCCCCGTGCCCTTCCACCTCACCTGCTCGCGCCTGCGCAGGCCGGCTCCCCCAGGAGCTCTCGTAGGCTCCCTCCCGCTCTGAGTCACGGTTGCCCTTTCCTTTTGTCAGCTGTCCCCTTGTCGCGACACCTCCCGGCTGGCCCTTCCCGCTGCAGAGCCGCCTCCTGGGAGCAGCTTTCTGTTTGCCCCTGTTTCTCCAGAGTCAGAGCAGGGGCGCTGGTCTCAGAGCGGGCCACCGGGGACAGCGAGACCCAGCACACGCCCGCCCTTGGGGATGACCGGGCCCTCCTGATGCCTCCTGCCCTGGGCGGGGCTTTGAAGCAGCTGCCTCGTGCGGGCGGCATGCTCAGAAGTTTACGAGAAAGGACTTTTCTCAGGTCTGTCTTTCGTGCCTGTGCTTACGTTACCCAATGCCCCTGCTCCCCGCACCCCCACCCCCCAGCCCTGCCCTGGCTGCCCCAGGCCTCCCTCTGCACCTGCCGTGCCCCCGCCCTGCCCCCTGAACGGCCACCTCCCTCTACCTCTTCCAGCTGCTTCTTGTGACTGCACTGTCCTCCCGTCCAGGATGTCACGGGAAGGGTTGCCCTGGACCAGTCGCCCTGGACCAGTCGCCAAATTACAGCAGCCTTGGAGCCCCTTCCTCAAATTCCCTTTGCGCCTCGCTCACGGCCACTTCTCTTACAGCAAATGACATCCTTTACCTCTCAGAACAAAGGGGATAGGATGGTGGGACTGTTAACGGTTTTTGTCAAGCAGCTCTCACCGGAACTGTGTCGTTTTCACACAAATCAATGTATGTTGTTGCAACAAAAAGAACAGGGAACAGCCACTGAGTCCCAGCGGGAAATCCTCAAGTGGCCCCAAACTGTGGCCGCCTGCTGTTCGATGTTGCTGCTAAAGAGGAAAGGAGCACCAGCCTTGGCGGCCCTGAGGCTCCGTGCAGAGCTGTGATTGGAGGTCCTGCCTGCCCATCACTTCGTCCCAGGGCCGGGTAGGAAGATGGCAGAACGAATCACGTTATCCTCCCGGTTTCCGATGACGTGGTCCCTCAGTCCCTGCAGAAGCAGCCGGGGCTCCCTGAACAGTGGCTGGTCTTGAGACCCAGTGGCTGGCCCTGAGACTGGAGCAAGACATAGACAAGATGTGCCCAGAACAGGTGTCGGGCCAGACAGTAGGACGTGCTCAAAACAGCCGTCCATTCCCATCAAAGGGCACGGAGCCGTGGAAGGCGCTCCCACGTGCAATGCTGGAGCAACTCAGGCGACCCCGTCAGCACGCAGAGCCGGACCATCTACCAGAGCGGTAGCCTGATGCCTCCTGGGGTGTCCGGGAGTCACGCTGACCGCCCCTCAGAGCCACCCAGCCTGTGGCTTCCATGCACGGATGCCATTAGTAACAGTGACGAAATGGTGATTTACCTACCGCGACCTCATGATGTCCCCCGTGCCTCGCTGAGGGCTTCGTGGTACAGGATGCGACCCGCAGGCTGCCCTCGGCCCGTCTGGGCCTGGTGGGGGCTCCGTGCGGTGACGGTCTCGTTCTCACGGTCACTGCTCCTGCCGTTTCAGAATCCGCATCTGATTGAACAAACTTGAGGACCCTTTGCTCCTGGGCAGGTGGGGGGGAAGCGGGGACCACCCGTGCACTCTGCCCGCTATCCTGGGGGCTGGGAGGGCCTTCTTCACTCCAGGAGGAGTCGGCAGGGAGCACAGGGAACCTTCTGGAAAGTTCTGTCCCGAGGGAGATGGGTTTTCTGCTGGAAACCAGAGCCCCGGGGCAGACGCCGGCCAGGAGGGACCTGTGTTTGGCTCTCACCCGGTTGGCCTCACATTTACAAGTTGGGACATTTCGCCCGGCCGAAACGGGGACTTTCAGGGGCTGCTGACCTGTCGGAGCTCCGAGGGTCCGCAGCCCAGCGGCTCCACGCACTTCCTGCCTGCCCGGCCCCGAGGGCGTTCAGGTGCCTGACCCCGAACCCAGGTCCCTGCCCTCCGGAGAAAACCTCTCCCACGGAACTGGCATCCTCCACGAAGCAGGGGGAACTTTCCAGAACACCTGCTCTGTGCTCCCCGTGTGACTCAGGAAGTCGGGGCTCTTGTTTAATTCTCCGTGGTGACGTGGCGCAAAAGGAGCGTTGTCCCAGAGACAGGTTTCCGGACGTGAAGAATGGGGGCAGGTAGCACATCCACCCTGGGAGGAAATAATCAAGCTCCTCGTGGAAGGAAATCAGATCAGGAAGGCTAGCGATGAACTTGAACAACCGTATAAGGTCACAGAGGAAATGAGCGGAGCTTTAAAAGAGGAGAAAGGTAGGATAGCAGGGGGAGAGAACTAACGCAGGACATCCAGCCCACCAGTAAAACCACTCCCGCCCAGGGAGGCCCTGGGAATGGGGGGGGGGGGGGGGGGGCAGCTGTTGCACAGGGCGTCCGAGAAAGCCACCCTGACCCGGAAACGGACTTGTCCGCCAACAAGGGGCATCAGTGAGAAGACATGGGTGCCAAGACAAGGCTGGCGATTTTTTTTTTAAATTTCAAAAACAATGAAAGCACTGTTTTGTGCATGCCTGAAAAGAAACGGGTGTCAGGCTGTCAGGCAGGCCGCCCCGAACTCTCCCCGGCTGCTGCAGCGAATGCCAGGGGGCAATGGGGACACGTGGGCGGGGCTGCAGCGAACGGACCCTGAGCCCGGCAATGTGGACAGCAGGCAGACTTGGGCTGCAGTTCATCTGTCCTCTCTCCAGGGTTGGGGGGGCACCAGTGGGCCCTTCGTCAACATGCCCCCCGACTTGGCCACCAACCCAGGAAATGTGTCCCTGTGTCCTGTGCCCAGGATGCAGTGCCCAGGGCACGATACAGGACCCCTGAGAGGGGCTGGGCTTCCCCATCGGGGGCCTGGCCCCCACTTCTGACCGCCGTTAGGATCTGACGACACCGGCCCACCAGCTCAGCGTGGTCCTTGGTGCCCGAAACACATGCTGCCCAACCTGTGTCCCGGGGAGCAGAGGGAGGTCCCACAAACATCTTGGGCTCAAGGTTGCTGGTCGTGATGAACCAGACACGGGGCAGGAGGGCAGTTCCTGGGGGGACCCCACAGGCCGGGACCTGCAGAACGCCAACCCCTGTGAACCCTGGGGGAACAGGCCCCCACGAACCCAGTGTGCTCTGCCTGCCTGAGCCTCTTCCCAGGGCCTCACCACTGCTTTTGAACCCCCGATCCACCCTGGGGCCCAGTGTCTGTGGGTTGTTGCCCTTCAGGGGCCGGGGCCAGCAGGGGTCTGCGGAGGACCTGCTGGGCTCCCCTCCCCATGCTGGTCGCACTGGGAGCAGGCTGTCGGCTGGGCCTGTGGCCAGAGCGGGCTGAGGCCCCTCGGACTTGACCACGGGGCAAAGCTTACCTGTCAGACCCTGGAACTGGGGCCGTCACCCAAATCTCTGCCGACGGAGTGTGACCGGCTCCCGAACAGCCCATCCTGTGGGACCCTGCCTGCTGGTGACGGCAGATCTCCAGGCTCCCCCTCCCTCAGCATCGCCCACCCGCCAGTCAGTCATGCCGTGCACACGTCACTTCTTTTCAGCTGCGCTCCGCGGGGCCGTGTCCTCCACTGAAACCTCTCACCCCCCAGCTTTATTTTGGAGGAAGAGACAGCAGCTGGGCATTTGGCCCCTTCGAGCCGTGGCTCGGGGGTCGGCCCGCCACTGCGGGGTGTGTCTCCTCGTTTCCCGCCTGAGTCCCCGTCAGCTTTCCCTTCCCTGGGTGTGACTTCCCGACAGCAACACGGCCGAAGAACCCAGAGGCCCACCCAACGGTGAGCCGAACTGAGCTAAGTTATTCAACACATTTTTAAAGATTTTGTTTATTTATGTTCAGAGAGAGGAGAAGGGAGGGAGAAAGAGAGGGGGAGACACATCGGTGTAGGAGAGAAACACCCGTCGGTGGCCTCTGGTTTGCGACCCAACCAGGAAGCAAACCTGCGACCTTTCCTCTGCGGGACGACACCCAGCCGATGAAGCCACACAGGCCAGGGCCAGCCACTCACAACGTGATGTCACCGGGGTGCGGCGTGTCCGGCCGTCTGCACGGGAAGAACCGGGACCTGAGAAGAGAATCATGTCTGGCTCACATGTTTGTTAGACTTAGCGCTTCTAACAAGATCAGGTCTGCCCGACGGCTCACACTCCAGCCCCGCACACTGCGGCGTGTGCCGCTGAACGAGTTCACTTCTGCTCTTGAAGAAGCCGTGAGATGACATCCGCCAGTTCTGTCCCCAGAATCGGTGCAGAAATGCTGATCACAAAACAGTCCCCATGGCAACTGCTTTATCAACGCAGCTGAGGAAAAACAGCCTTGTGCCTCTGGCCCATTCCTCGCGTCTGTTGGAGGAAAGAGGTTTGAAAGGCAACTTGGCATCTCCGTCAGGGTGTCAGGTGGCTCCTGTTAAGTTTCTCTGTGTAGTGTCAGTGGTGCTGGGCGGGGGGGTGGGCGGGGAGGAGGTTTCACAGAGTGAACCCAGACAATGAAAGAGGATGCCAAATGCAGAAAATATCCTGAATCTCTCTCCCTGCCTGCGCCTTCCGCTGGCTGCCCAGTGCCAGGGCTGCCGGCCAGCTGCCGGGAACCGCGAAGTCAGGTGCGCTCCGTTGCTGGGTAATCCGATGCTGCAGGGCTGAGGAGGCTGCAGGCGGGCATGGCAGCCCTACTTCCAAAGGCACCCCAGCATCGGTCTGCCGTGGGTTGGCGTGTGAGTGGCGGGTGCAGCGAGGTTGCCCTCTCTGTCCTGACGCTGTTCTTACTTATAAGCCTGGAAGCCAGCATCCAGAATGCTCCATGCCCCTTGCTGTGCGCTCTGCACACATGTCCGACTGCCACGCGTCCTCCCACGGAGAGTTCGTTTGTAGTTCCCTGTGAATGAGCTACTTCTTCGCTGCAAGCCGACATCGGCTTCCCCCTTCTCGGGCCCTGAGTCTGAGATGAGTCTGACTCTGTCCCCGCCCCTGGGCCTGGAACCGGGCACCTGGAGCAAACCAAAGTCGTCTTCACCCCTGGGCGCCAGTGAGGTCGGTTAAACCGTCTCCCGAGCACGAGCCTCGCAAAAGGCGGGCCTCGGCGACATGAGGACCTTCTTTCTTTCCTCTCCCCTTGCCTGAAACGATAGTGTGACTAACCTGCCCCGGGCTGGGAGCTCCTCCTCTCTTTACTGGCTCAGAAAGAGACAGCACCTCGTGTGCCCACGGCTTGGGAACCCCCCCGCAGGCACCTGTGTTAAATGCACCGCTGGCCAAGAGAAACAGCCCCCCGAAACCAAAACAACCCGGTGTTCGGTTCACGTCGTTCGGATGCCTCTCACGCGATTCTGTGGCCTGTTTGGAGCTGGAGGTGCCACGTGTCTCTTTCCCAACCTTCCCCGACGCCGCCTCCTCTTCCCCAGCTGCCAGCTCTGCCGTTCTTACCCAAAGCACCACAATCAGGTTTCCAGGTTTCCAATGCCTCCCTGTTGCCGTGGAGGCGGAGTTACACGACTGCGTGCAGCGTGCCTCTCCTCTCGGGCAGAGCCCCGCGGGCGCCGTCGGCCTGAAGGTCTTGCATCCCAGAATGTGTGTGAGGGTCAGGTTAATGAATTCCACGTAGATTTCAGTCAGGAAACTGTTTCCTTTTCTTTTATTTTTAAAGTTTCTGATTGCGTTCAGTCATTCTTTTAAAGATTTTATTTATTTATTTTTAGAGAGAGGGGAAGGGAGGGAGAAAGAAAAGGAGAGAAACGTCACTGTGTGGTTGCCTCTTGCGCGCCCCCTACTGGGGACCTGGCCTGCATCCCAGGCATGTGCCCTGACTGGGAATCGAACTAGTGACCCTTTGGTTCACAGCCTGTGCTCGATCCACTGAGCTACATCAGCCAGGGCAAAAACGTTTTGTTTAAAAAACCACGTTGGCTTTTTCCCTTCCCACGTAATGAGAAACATAACACTCGGTACGGTTTTCTTGTTTGTCGGCTGCCGTGGGACTGAATTTAGCTACCAATTGCATTAACTGACTGGTTGTGTGTTTCTCCAATATTTATTTCTCTTCTTCCAAAAGGCTTGTAATGTTAGGTTTTATTTTCCTGAAGAAGAAAGTTGTAAAGCAAAAATGTACATGGTATGATATCAAACAGTTTTCCTTTCTATGTCTACAACATAGATTATTTTAAAATTATACCAATTTTCAAATAAAATGATATAAAAGTAGTGTTGTCGGGGGAAGTCAGGTTCTGCCGCAGGATCATGAGACAAGCACTCCAAGGACCCGCGCTCGGAGATCGCGGTGTGGCAAAACGGCTTATTCGAGTGGAACCGAAGCTGCCCCCTGGGTTTCCAACGCCCCGTCGCCCTCCGTCCTGCCATGGACAAAGTCCAGCCTCGTCCTCAGCAGCACAGGCCAGAACAAAGCCAGAGTCCAGCGTCTCTGCTCCCTATTCAAGCCGAGGCCTTCCGGAGAGACCACACAGTCAGCCGCGGGCTCCGGTAGCTGCTGGACCCGCGTGGCCTGCCGTGTGCTTCCGGGTCAGAGGGCGCTCACCCGGAAATGCATGGGCGTGCGCGCTGCTGGTGGGAAAGAGAGAAAAAGGGAAAGTGAGCTCCTTTGTTTCCCTGAGGTTCTAACAAGGAGCTTGTGTTGAGGAGGGACCAGGTGCTCTTTAAAAAGACCAATCGATTTTCCAAACTTTGACAGGCTTTGGATGGGCCCACAACCCCTTGTTGGACTGGCAGGCCTCTTTGGTCAAGCACCCACCCCACCCCCCCGCATCCCCAGAACCAGAGGGGGAGGGAGGGGTGCTAATCCCCTTGGAGGAGCAGCGCGGTGGTCCCCGGGTGGGGGTGGGGTGAAGCTGCAGCTTCCTGGTGAGGCCGACAGGCTCCCGCTCCCCAGTTCATTGAACTCAATGTCTAATTCCTTTGCTTCCCTTTCCTTATTAATAATTAGTTAAATACCAACAGTAGCACTAGGATGGACATGTTTCATACCTGCACGTATAGAACTGGCTTCTCTGTAAATGTCCTTGAGAAGCCTGAGAGAGGTCACCAGAGAACAGGCTAAATGTGTAAGACGGCAACGAGAGCGTAAACAATGGTTGTAAATATTATCTGTGAGGATGTATGACAATAGCCGAAAGTCATTCTTGTTACTAAACCTCTCTATGGTTCGGACTTGGGAGTGAATTTTAATTCTGTTACGATAAAAGAAAGAGTGCACGAGAAAAAGAAAAAATAAAAGAATACACAGGTGTAAGAATCATTCAAAGCACAGCCAGCTCAGCATGCCCAGGAACATGAGGCTGAAACTAAGCAGCAGCCACTGAGCCCCTTCATCCTTGGCACCTGCAAAGGATTCTTTTTCTCTGCGTGGTGCCTGTCCATCTGGGGACACTCTGGAGTCACCAAACAATCCCGTCTGTCAAGGGCCCAGGCAAGGGCTGGCCGTGGGTAGGGTTGCAGGAAGCCGTGATAAATGAGCTTTAAGACGCTTGCCAAAGCTAAGCTTCTAGGTCCAAGTTTTACTCTACTGACAATTTCAGACTTGTCCCCTGGACCCTGGACCTAACACATCAATGTCAAGACAAATTAAATACACAAGGCCTCTTATAAATAATGTGTCTGCCTAGGATAAGCCTGGACTTTAATTCTATTACATGAATTCCATTCAAGAAACCCTCTAAGGGAAGAAGGGTGGGGGTGGTTAAAGACGAACAACATTTTTAAAGGCAGGTCAAAGAGATATAAATTCTTTTGTTTTTAAGTTAAAATCACAGACATCTCAGCTTCGCCTGTATTTATAAGCACTCCCCTTGACTCAGACGTACTAGTTCCCAACAACCCTGGAGCCGCTTTCCGACGAATTCCTTTCCGAGAGATGCTTCTTCGGTTCATCTGGGTGGGCGCGTTTCAACAGCTGACAAACGCACACAGACATTCTCGCAACGTTTCACTCCGGAACATTCTGTTATGGTCCAGGGGCACCGCTCAACCTTGTGTCTCGAAGGAGGAGTTCAAGGGTTTGAGTCATTGTTTGTGTTCATGTATAATTCAGGGCCGCCTGACTGCCAGTTTGCTGGAGTTACAGCGGATGCAAGATGCGGACGTAGGACTTGAAAGCCATCTAAATATTTTAAAGTGAATTGTATGATGGAAGGGGGAGGGGGCTCCCAAAACAACGTTTGCACGACCGCACCCCGCAAGCTCTGTTCATGAAATTCAAAGGACACTGGTGGGAGGGGAGTTAGCAGGAAACCGGGGCGCACCTGCCACCCAGTGCGTGGGCAGTGAAGGCAAGGTCGCCTGCAGGCAGTGGGGGCTGCTGGCCCCCACGACAGGTGTGTTCAGATTATTTAAGAATTTTAGGGACTGTGCTGCTTGGTTTAGCGAGCTTGTACGCTGCAGCCGCCCTCAGGCAATAGATGTACTTTGCGGTTTTCACAGAACAACAGCTCATGCATAAACAGCGGAACTAATGCGGAGCCCCTGAGGCTGGAGTCCAGATTAGAGCCAGCTACGGCCTCGCCCTTCCAGGAGCGCGTTTGGAAAAAGCAAATCCCTTCGGTGTGTGTAGCCTTTCAGCCAGGAGCTTGCAATGCTTGTTTTGTTGTTTTTAGAAGGAAGTCAACTATAAAACTCCAAGAAGAGTCAAACCAAGCATCCTTGTGGCTTTATTAAAGTTAGCTTTAGATCCTAGCCCTAGAAATCCTGTCTCTCTCACTCCCTCTCTCTCTATATATACACACATATCCTCAGAGACTCAGCCATCCCCTCCCATAATCAAAATCAGCAACCACTGAGACCCCCAAGGCAGCAGAAGACAGTAGCCTGGACCTGACCGACGGGCACAGGTCACAACCACTACGGGTTAAAGGTCACATCTTGACCTGAGTTCAGTCTCAGCCCCTGAGCCCTGAGGTGGAGCGACCCCCTGGCTACTCTCCCACCAGAGTAGACAGAGGGACCCGGGGACAGACCTCAGAGCTGTCCTCAACACCTGGGGGGTGATTCATCACCCTGGCCTCACCTCTGGCCAATCAGCTCCCAGCGCCACCCTGAGCCCCGAGCCCCAGTGCCCTGTGACCTGCCCTGCGGAATCCGTCACCCACGTGCCACCAGGGAGCTCGGGCTCTGGAGCATCAGCTTCCGTTCTCCGGGGTGGCGCCTGCACGACAAAGCAGCCCGCGTTTCCCCACCACCGTTCTCAGTGTCCGGCGTTCGGCTGGGCATCGCCGAGTGGATGGCTCTGTCGGTCCTGCAACGAGAGAAGGAAAACGGACACTGGGTGGTAACGTGCTCACTGAGACAAACCTCTGACAGATACCGACTTCCCAGCCTCTTCTTTCGTTCCCATCACTGGTTCAAATCTCGGGACCACAGCCAGCTGGCTCCGTGTGTCTGGGACTCTACAAGGCCTCCCGGACTCCTCCTCGCCCCCAGCTCAGAAGAACGTCTGTTCTGAAGCCTTCACGGGTCTTGGGTCAGCACCCCACAGCCTGGACCCCTGCCACGGGTCTACCCGCGATGCCTGCCTCTGTCAGCCGGCAGTGGTCTCTGCGCATGCACCCCTGGACAGCGGGGGCGTGGCAAGTCCCCCCAAGACCTCCTCGGCCCTCGTTATTATTATTATTATTATTATTATTATTTTACTTTGAACAGTTCACAATTTGAGACGAAGTTTCTGGTGCATGTTTTTGAAGAAAAAGTGACAGGTTACCTCCCATCCCCCCTCAGGCTGCCGTGTACCGCGGGTTCTCGCTTGACCCCTGAAGGCCAAGGGCTTCCTCGTCCAGGGGACCCTATGTGTCTTGAGGCTGAAGTACCTCCCAAGAGGGTCTCCAGCAGGGGTGTCCTGGAGCCAGCGCTGACCGGCTCCAGCTTGCACGAGCACACTGGGACACTCCAGGATTTGGCGAGCTCGTTGTTAAACACAGCCATTGTTATAAGTGAACTAATATCACTTACGGTTCAATACAGTATGTTAAGGGCAAAGGTGACGCATGTTCAAAACTCGCCCCTGCCTGTGTGTGTTACTGTGGGTCAACGACCTCTGCCTTGAGGTCAGCTGCCTTTTGTGTCGATGAGACAGGAATGTGCTGCAGGACCGTGTGCTGCTTGCCCTGCGTCTCCTGCCAGCCCCGAGTTCCCCGAACCTTGGGGGGGTTTACATCGGCCTCATGGGGAATAGCTGTACCATCAGAGATCAGCAAACGCTGCAGACCAGGGCTTCCTGTTTTCCCGCGGAAGATCCAGTGGTTCAGCGATCACCAGCACGCCGCGGGCCCCTCAGCAGAGTGTTGGAGTTATAATGTAACGGGTAAGTGCATGGTTTCCAGGTGGTGCCCGCTGACCGCCCTGCCGGTCCCAGTGTCAGCGCGCAGCTCCTGGTTTCCGGTGGGTGCCCGACAAGCATGGGGACTCACAGCTGGGCGCCCCACGGCACCACAGTCGGGGGTCTGAGGCTGACCCTCGGAACGGCCAGAACGGCCAGGGATTAGACCGTCTGCAGACCCAGGCCCTGGGGCACGTGACGGTCTGCGTTGGCAGCATGGCCTGCTCAATGCCAAGGTCGGCCAACACCTTTCAGCTCCTGAAACTTCAAAAACAAAGTGGGTTGTTTGTTTTGTTTTGTTTTTGCAGAAGTCGGATGGACAAAGCAGAGGTCTGTGAAGAGCCCGCCCCTGCTGGCTCCACGTCCCCCTTCTTGGGCCCAGAAGGGGAGCACCTCGGCTTCAGGGCACGTACCTGGGGAACCTCCCTCACAAAGAGTGACAGCCGAACAGAAGCCTGTTGACGTGAAGGTGCACACGGCAGCCCTGCCCTCCCCCCAGAGGCGGCTCCCCTGGGCCCAGCTCACAGAGGCGGCTGGTTTCACCTGGTCACCCGAGGCTCGCCACAATGGGCATCTGTTTCGAGCACAAAGGGCGGTTTTGTTGCATGACTCCAGGCCCAGGCGAGCAGCCCAGTTCCCACACTGGCGGCGGGGAGGAGGCTCGCTGAGGTCCACCCTGACCCTCGGCATGGCTTCCTCCGGGGACAAGCCAGCGAGCGGGCACCAGAACCCAGGAGAGAGCCTGGGACCCCTCTTGGAAATGTCTTGGTCAGGGTGTCCCCAGCCTCGCCCCTCACCCCAGTGAGAGAAGTGCGGTCCCAGGAGAGCCTTCCTCTGGGGCTTCCTGAAGATGACCCTGGACTCCCAGATGAGCTGGCAGGCGTGCGGAGGGAGTGGGCTGACCCTGGATCTGTCTGTGGAGGGGACATCGCCACCTACAGGAGTGGACTACCTCCAAGCACTGGCATGTACGTACCCCTGGCGGTCCCCATAAAAGCCACATACTTGGCTAATAATCTGTGTGCTTCCCGGGTTTTTTTGGTACTGTGAGAGTCTCTAATTCTGCACACTTAAAGCTATAAATAGAGTCACAGTGTACTCTGTCTTCATGGTTAACACGTGCACGAAAATTCTTCACATAGTTTCCCCCCAATTCTAAGGCACGCCAGCCCGTGCAGGGGCCACAGCTGAACATTTCCCCGATGTCCTTATTTCCTCCGAACCGCCGTGGCTTCCCCGTACTGCATCTGCACGTGTTTCCCGGTGAGCGGTTTCTGCTCTGCCGCTGCCTGAAACTCTGGTCCAGCCTGTTCACGAGCACATCCCCCAGGGCAGGCTGAGTCCCCGCTCCCGCCCCCGGCCTGATCACCTCTGCTTCCTGCCGGTGCCAGCTCTGAACGGGACCGAGAAGGGGATTGGCTGGCTGAGAGGAGGTTGTGAAGGACCAGTCATGCCCCGCCCAGCTCCCCCCTTGTGGATGCAGAAGGGGTCCCTCTGGGTTTATACATCAGTGTCTCGTGAGTCGAGCTAGCATGTGTCACTTCACCCTGTGTGCTCACTCCAGATAAAACTCATCCTTCCTGGGGTAACGGAACTCAGGGCCTCTTTGTTAAAGCTAACTCTGCGTTTACTTCAGTCTCTCTTTGCAGGCCCGGAGTGCTTGTCTGAAAGCGTGGACTCTGGGGGGAGCGGGAACCCAGCGTGGGCCTGGAGTCCCAGGCTGAACTCCCCATTCCAGTGGCACCAGAAAAGCCTGAGTTGACCCGCTGAACCGGGTGCTGGCCTGGCCACCAGCGTCCCTCGGGGGCAGGCCCCTGAGACGGGCCTCCGGGGGGGGGGAGGGGAAGTGTTCCAGTGGGAACCCACGGCCCAGCTCCCTTCCCAGACACATCAGTCCCCACGTAAACAGAAACTGAACCGCGAAGAACATTTACCCCCGCGGACAGGAGCATGCTGACAAGGTGAATTAAAACAAAGAAACCCTGTTTGCCTTGTCTTAAACTCCCAGGACTGTTTCTCCACCTTTCTCATCATCGATGACATCCCCGGGTAAGTATTTCCCCGGGGGGCCGCTTCCGGCGACGCACAAACCCTCCTCCATCGAGGGAGGACCAGCGCCGCCTGCTGTGTCCCATCAGGGTTCCGCCTCTCGACAGGAGACCGTTGCCCGTGAGGTCACCTGCCCCCACAGGTGAGCCTGCCGCCGAGGACCTGCCCGGTTTCCCCTCAGAAAGAAAAACCAGTTTCGAGAGGAGCTGACACAGAGCAGGGCTTGCCCACCCAGGTCTGGACGACATTTGCGTTGTTGCAGTCCCAGTTCACGGTGTCGTGGTCAGTGACGACCTTACTCCACGCCACAAGTACCCTGGGGGACGACCGTTCTCCTTCAAGCTCTGTCTCTCGATGGCTGGGACACATGAGGTCCCGGCTAAATCTAAGAAAATAGGGAAGTGACTTTAGATCCTCTCGAAATTACAAACCAGTGGAATGCGTTGTTACCAGTTCTAAACAACAGCTCCAGCTGATGGTTGGGAAATGCCAGACTTTGTACCATGGTCCTCGATGGAAGGGAAAGAGAAGGGGCAGGGTGAGGGGCGGGCAGGATTACTGACCGAGGAACTAAAGCAGGTGGAAAATGGAAAGCTGGTGATAGGGCGGGAAGTGTGAATTTGTCGCCGCAGCTCCACATAAACTGTGTGCTTGAGAGGGCTCCTCATTCTCCTCCTCCTCCTCTCCCGCCATGGTCTCTGTGAAAGCTTAATACCTTTAAATTCCTGTGTATTGAGTTTGAGCTCACTTAGAAGAAAAGATAACCACAGTTATTATTTACTGAGTGTGCGGACAACTGCACCCCTACGGCTTCATTAACTCCTCAGAGCAACTCCGAAGGGAGGGGCCTGAGAACCGAGGTCACGCCGGGGGGTGGGGGGTGGGGTGACTCCCAGCTGGAGCGGGATGGAGCCCAGCACCCTGTCCCCACCGCCCGAGGACACACACCACACGGCTCCGCCTGGACGGCTTCAGTGCGGCGCTCTGAGGACGCCTCGGGAGCCTTGCTTTCTCCCGGACATCCTGTCTTCCACTAAGAAGAAACGGGCGCTGAGAATAAAGGCAGACGCGACACTGAGTCTACACCCCGTTTAGCTGGAGCCCAGTGACTCCCGCTGCCGGGAAGACACGGGCGTCTGCTCCAGGCTGAGGACCACGGAGGGCTCCGAAGCAGACGTGCGCCCCGCTGCGCGAGCGGACGGGGTGCAGGCGGCGGTCAGGCAGCATCAGCGGCCAGGAGGCCAGCGTGCCAGCAGTGTGCCAGCGGCGGCAGGGGGTTGGAACCAGTTTTACTCACCTGTACCGGGGCACACCGCCACAAGCCTGCGTCTCAAGCATGAGGCAACCTGGACACCTCTGCCGCGGTGGAAGAAATCGATGCTCCGCTGGTGTTTCCGTTTTAACACTCCTGGGGGTCTCCGTATTCGCTGCAGACCCCCCGGAGCCCGGCGTCGCGGGTACAGTGAGGTTGTCTGAATGGTCTCCCGACAGAGGACCTCAGTGAGCTCGACACCCAGGGAGGCGACATCATTCATCCAGACAGTTGGGGCGATTATCTGTCGGCAGCCTACCGCCGTGACAGTTTGTTTACATGTCGTGTAATGCACGTGTGCACACCCGTCTGTCGTTAACAAATAGGCTGTGAACCTACTGTGTGTCGGGCAGGACGTCAGGCGTTAGCAAACAAATGTTTGTGGGTCCCTGTTCCCACGGGTCTCACAGGCAGGTATCTGTGACGTCGGCCTCACGTCCCCTCCGGAAGGGAGCCTGCCCCTGGCCCCGCCCAGAGCAGACAGGGAAGGCGACTGAAGTACGGCGACTGATGCAACAGCTCCTGAGGACGGGTCGGTGGGAAATAGAACGCTTGTGGAGGCTGCGGACACATGTCACATCTAAAGACGGGCAGTCCGTGGCTGAGGGGTTAGGGTTAGGGTTAGGGGGAGGCAGCTGACCCTGCTCGGGAGGCCCAGGAAGTTGCTTCCAGGCGCACTGGCCAGCATCTGCTTTTGGAGACGTCGCTCCTTAGGGTAGGCCACACTTGTCCCTCTTCTCTTGGTAAAGAAGCGCTGTTGGGGGCAACCCACTGGTACGGGTCCTGAGGCTGATCCCAACCTTGTTGGTCATAAAAGTAGCATGACCCTGGCCACCGCGGTCAAGAAAGGGACTGTGACCACAGTGGGGCCAACAACCGCAGTCTTTTCTGAGTCCTGCTCTGTGGACCCAGGACAGAGATTGGGAGCCCAGAACTGCCGATGCCCACCCCCTGTCCCCCACCAAGAGAGCCCGCCTGAGGGTGGGTCCCCGTGGGAAAGCTGAGGAGGAACCGGCGGCTTCCTGTGGCTACTAGGGCTGCACGAGTCCCTGAAGGAACCTCTCACATCCCTTCTAACGCTGAGGATTCTTGTTCTCGGGGAAATGAGGAGCAGCCCACCAACGGTGAGCTTGTTAGAAACAGCCAAAGGAAGTTTCCATTTCAAAGCTACTCCAGGCAACGGTCAAGGGCAGCCCTGGCCCCTGAGGCCAAGCATCGCATCCCTGCGAGCCCTTCATCCCGTGGCTCCGAAAGAGCAGGCGGAACCTACGGTGCTCCCCACACATTGCCTCGCCACAGGCCCAGACGCTCAGTCCGGGAGGCGCCGACTCAGCCTACTACAGGGGGAAGGAGCTTCCGGAATCTGCACGTGCTGTGGAGGAGACCTCACATCGAGTCATCTCCAAATTCTACCCAGGTTAACCCCTTCGATCCCTTGCTCCCCAGAACAGCAAGGTTCTGTTTATTTCATGAGACACGTTCTTTCAAGAAAGGTGAGTCAAGGGGAATTGTATAGAGAGCCGTTTTCAGGAGAGACAGAGGTGGATACTGCAGTTTCATGTCCTGGAGGAGGACTGGTCACTCCCAGTGATTCCCCGGTCACATTAAAGGGACAAGCGAGGATGAGCGAGCTCAGTGCCTGCCCTGGGAGACAGGGCCGGCTGTCTGGGGACACACGGTCTCCAAGCGCGCCCTCTGTAAGGTGAGCTGATTGAGCCACGTAAGGCGGGCCGAGGGGTTTTGGTTCTCGCACCGATTCCGGGCAGTTGGTGGGGCCGCTCGATGGGGAAGGGAGAGCAGATGCCGTCCGTGCGCACTGTCCACGGGTGCGGACCTGTGTGTGCGGGGAGAGAGGGAAGGAAATGGGACATAGAGCCGAAGAGGGCTACCTTGGGACCTGCGGTGTCAGCTCTGGACAGGACTTGGAAGTCACCCTTTCTGTGCCCGTCACACGGAAAAGCTGGACAAACTGAGAGGAAAGGACTGTCCTTGGGCCTGGAAGAGGAGTGAGGGTGCAGGGCGAGCCGCCACCCCCACGCCCAGAGAGACAGGCGACCCCGGAGGGACAGAACTACCCTCCGCTGCTTGCCCAGGGCAGGAGCTCCTGCGGCCGCCCACGGACAGGACACCCTCGCGGGAGGGCGGCCGAGCTGCCGGAGCCTGAGCGGGTCCCACGGCGAGGGCGGGGAGCTCCGGAGCTGCCGTCCGCGGGCTCTCGCGCTTCTGCGGTGTTACCTGCAGGAACCCCGCCAGGAGAAAGGTTCCCCTCTCGGTTCCGGCCAGGCGTGGAGGGCGTCATCGCTGTGGAATACTGGGACACACTTCTCCACAAAGGCGGACCCTCCCACCCCACAGAGGCCGCAGAGTTCCTGAACCGCCCTCCCGGTTGGGGGAGACGGACCCCTGGCACTTAAGCCCTTCAGTGTGGTTGTTCTCACACCCGAGGGGGACGGAAAACACAGGCAGCCGGGTCTGGGATTCGGGCATACACACCGGGAAGGCATCTGCCGGGGATAGGAGCGAGGGCAGGGCAGGGGGCAGCCAGGCCATGGGAGTGACACCCGTGAACGTCACAGGCCCACGAAGGAGACTGAGATTGAACCTGAATTATAGAATGCTTGTCCTTCCCACACCAACCGGCCTCCGGTGTGCCAATCGCGGGTCACAGAGGAAAGGGCTGCAGGACACGCCCTGTCTCGGAGGAGGAGAAGGCTTTAGGAGGCCAGAGGTCAAGAGGAAGACGGGGTAGAGGGCAGTTACCACAGGAAAGACACTGTCCGACTCTAGCAACAAACCCTTTCAGACGTCAGTGGTGTAATACAGCAACCAGAAGACAGACGGTCAGAACGGTGGTAACACGAGACTCAGCTAAACGCTGTCCACCAGAACCTGCGCTGAGGATTATAAACACTCAGGTTAGCAGGAAAGCAATGGAGAGACACGTGCCACGCCGCCAGCGATCACAGGAGGCTGGGGTCGCCGCGTTGGTTTCCGGGGAAGCCGACTTCAGGCTCAGGACCTTCCTTGTCACGATCGTGCGGGACCTGACGCCCCAGGAACGCAGATGCCATCAAACGCCTGCCCCCAGCCTCGGGGTGTCAGAACAGCGAGCCTTCTCTGGCCAGTTTGATCGGGGTTGTTCTGTGTTCCCAGGCAGCTGGTCTCCAGTGCACGCACGCTGGTGTTCACCAAACCAGCCGGTCGCCTACCTGTCCCTTCCTGTGACGGGCCATGGAGCGAGGCTGGAATGGCTGCGGCCACCGAGCCCGGGCCGGCACGCGTCCACACGAAGGTGTTTGAATGGCTCGTCTTCGCTCTCGCAGGCTGCCCTTGGCCGGGAGAAGCAAGGGTCGGGACTCGGCCTGGACGGAGGCCTCCCAGAGAGCGCTCGTGGCCGCAGGACCCTCGGAATAGCGCCGTTTGAAAGCCAAGTCCGCATCCAGGGCTTCCCTGAGAGTTTACGACCAAGAGCCTTTGGGCACACGGGCCACGGAGAGTCCCGACATGTGTCCACCTGCCCACGTCTGACCTTCGGACGGATTTCAAGGACTGACACCAGGATGGCATTCCACCTTCAGGCGTGGGAGGGGGACTCACGGCCAAGGGCGTGGACGGTGGAGTCCCGTGCGGCCCGGCCTGGGAGTCAGCCGGTGCCGATGACACAGCCAGCGCTGTTTCTGGGGTGTCCGTGACTCCTGCCCAGTCTCCGTCCTGGCCCAGGTGGAAAACCGCAAAGGCTCGTCCTCAGAAAAGCACTGTGTGACGCTCCGCCTTATTGCATCCGAAGACTGGATTTTGATTTGGGGACATGGATCTTATCCACTGAAATCTGGGTTCATAAGAAGACTTGAGAGAAATAGACAGAGGAGGTTTAGGTGCGTTCGTGGCCAACCGACAGCTGATCCCTCCGAGGGGTCCTGCAGATCACGGTGTTGCCCCTGCCTCTTTCCCAGGGCTGCTCCCCACGGGTCTGCCACTGCTGCTCTGGGGGAATGAGGTTCTTGCCGTGACTTGTTCCTGCGGCTGCCACACGCAATGCACCTATTTCACCATCCTCTCAGCCAACGAGACTGCGGGGGAGGTAAATGGATACACGCTAATTGCAGGATTTACCACGAATCTGAAAAATCCCTTACGTCCATGTATTCAGTGATGATTCCTCTATCCTCCAAGCAGATTGCAAACCTTCCACGGCCGACGGAGCCTTTTCATCAACGTCCGTCTGACGGCCTCAGGTGTGGAACTGACACCTCACCGTCATCCTCTGTCCGTGGTTCGGCCGCCGCAGCAGTGGGGGGCCCAGACCCCAGGCGGGTGTGGAGGGTTTAGGGGTCCACCTGCTGGAAGAACCTGCCCCGCCCTCCACTCGCACAGGTGCGCACAGCCCGGGGCGTCTCTTCCTGTCCACACCTGCCTGCCATCCAGTCATCATCTGCTCTGGCTCGGAGCCCTGGTGCTCCAAGAGTTCAAAGCCAGCCCTTCAAGCAGCAGACCTCCAGGCAGCCTCTGCGGGCCAGGCGAGGCCGGGGGACCTGAGGATGCGTGAACAGGACTGTGTGGGCCTCTGCTCTGTGGCACTTCCGTTCTGGCCACAGAAAGCAGGTGATCAGTGAAATGAAAGACCGTTGGTACGATGGCAAGCACGATAAAGGGAACTAGGAAGAGTTGGGACGGGGCGACCAGGGGTGGGAGAGGTGACGTCGTCTCAGGTAAGATGCTCGTGGAGGAGGGACGGGCACAGTGACAGGAGGATGACAGGAAGCAGCGAGGGCTGTGAGGACTGCGTGTGCTGGGTGGCTGCATGCACAGCCCGGGCCTCGAATGAGGGAACATGTCCCAAGAGGCAGTGGACGGGCTTGCTCAGAGCCTGCGTGTCAGCGTCCTCAGTGCATGACCGTGAGGGCGTCAGACGGTGCTCAGCTTCAGACACACACAGGGGTACGAGTGTTCCTAGGAAGTGGCCAACAGGTGGTCAACCGAAAGGCCTCATGGGGTGACGTGACTTTGGTGGCAGTGCTGGGAGGGACTGGCCTCCCTCCTCTCTGCCTGTGTCACTTGTTACCCCATCAGGGGCTCAACCCAGAGTGTGGCGTGGAGATGTGTGGGGGGGGAGTGGCCTTAACCAATGCGGGGTGGGAGGGAGAGACATTCTTCAGCCACCCCCCTAGCCTCCCCCCACTTTTATCCAAAACAGAGCGGAGAGGGACAGCCAGGTGGCTCCTCCAGGGGCACCCGTGGTCCCTCTGGGGAAGGCAGGGAACCCCACAGGAGCTCCGAGGTCTCTGGGGGTGAGGGCCTGGCGTCTTTCCTCTGACCACTTGCCCCCCCCACCTACCTCACGGCCACCAGAGGGGAGCCACGAAGAGGGGAAGCAGCCCTGGGCGTCTGACCCCTAGTGTGGTGGCGTGCATGGCTGCAGGCTGTGGGGAGGCTCGTGTCTGAGGGTCCCTGAAGCTGAAGGACTCCACCCATCAGGGCGTGAGTGGGGTGCAGTGAGCGTGCCCGTCAAGAGGAGGTCAAGGGCTTTGGTACCTCTGTCTCAGGGAACACCAGAGGGGACCCAGGGGGTTCCCTCGGTGTCTCCTGGCGATGCCCAGAGGTATCCCCCTTTTGTGGGATCACAGCTGTGCGGGAAGTTAGGCAGCTGGGCTTGGGCACCCACCGGGGAGAAGAGCTCAGAGTCCCCGGCTGCCAGGGCGGTCCTCAGGGGAGGGGGCGCTGAAGCCAGCACCGGGTTCATGCAAACCCACCCACGGGCCCCTCACACACCACTTAGGCCAAGGGCAGGGAACCAGGCCTCCACCGGCCTTTCTCACGGTCTCAGGGCAGGAGCCAGGTGAGCAGAGCTAGGCCTGGGTGCCTGGGAAGACTGGGGGTTGGGGAGAGGGCAGGCGGTCAGCTGGAGAGCACCCTGCCCCTGCAACCCGGGGCCAGCAGGGCCAATGGTGCGTGGCAGGTGAGCTGCTGGCGCGAACCGCTCCCACGGGTGGGTCTCCCAGAGAAACGCTGCAGTGGAGACAGGAACAAGCACCGTCATTTCCGGCGTCTGCCCCAGGAAGTGGCTTCCCAGGAGAGTGAGTCCCATTCTCTCGGTGCCCACAGGGGGCCCTGCCTTCTCACCGCCAGGCTCGGTTCTTGACGGGCCGACCCTGCGGGCCTGGGCACACCTTCGCACAGCTCTCTGTTGCTGCTGCTCACAGACGATGCTCTCGTCTCGTCTGAGCGCCTGGGGTTGTCTGTTTCCACAGTATGGAGGCGCGTCTGGACAATTTTATCGTGTTTTTTTTCAAGCAGGCCACCCCCAAGTCCAGCCGACCATGTGGATGCTCAGGTGTGGGCGGGGTGGGGGGGCTCTTCCCTGAGCCTGGGGCAGCCCCCCGGGAAGGGACGCAGCTGGGGCGGACTGGCTCTGCCTTTTCCGTCTGTTAAGTTTCAGTTCTTTTTGTTTATATTACCTGGCCTGCTCGTTAAGCTTCTGGTTTTAACATGTTACTTTGTTTATACAGTTTGAAGCATGTTTTGGCTTCCCAATTAGTTCACGGCTTTTAAATTTTCTCTTCAGCTCACCGTTTTGGAATCCGGCCGCCACTCTCTCATCCCCGGAACGAATCCGTCCGACCCGGTGCCCCCGCCTCTCCCCGGAGCGCTTCCTGCTCCCCGAGCTCTCCCGGCCCGCCGCCATCACCGCCCCTGCCTGCTCACCCTGCACCTGCCTGCTCACCCTGCACCTGTCTGCGCTCCGTCTTGTTATTGTTTAATTATTAGGTGGAGGTTTTGTTCTGCGCTGGAGGATTCCTCGTCATGGAAGGCTGGTGACAGATGTGGGGAACAGTCACCTGGCCCCGAACAGGGACCTGCCTGTTTGGTTTTGTTTTCCATTCGGGAAACTGCACAGAAATGACAAGGACAGACACTAGTCACGTTCTCCCGGGATCTCAGAAACGGGGCCCCTGATGGTGCCTGAGCACCGTGTACTTCCAGGAGGGCCTGGGGGGAGGGAGGAGAATCTAAGAATGTGTTTGGAGAATGCTGGCCTTTTGCAAACACACGATGTTATGACTCAGGAGGAAAATGCAGGTATGTTAGCACCTGACACCATCACGTGTCATGGGTTGTCACGAAGAAGACACCGAAGACGAAACTGTCTCTTTTTCGGTCTGTGCACTTCAGGACGTGGGTCGTTAACGGGACAGCGGGGCAGACACAGGAGGCTGTGGCGGCTGTTTTCATACGTGGGCACTAGCGCGCTCATAAAACCAGGGGCCTGGGCACCCTCCCCGTCAGATTTGGAGTGGGACAGTCTACTTTCCTGCCTTCGAAGCCACCACAGGTCCGTGACACCACTTGTGACCTGGCAGAGAAAGCCAGCCGTGCCTCTCTGCGTAAGCCCAGGACTCGGGGGGGGGGGGGGCCTTGGCCCAAGAGGGAGGCCCCTGACTCCCCAGGAATCAGACCGAGTCATTAGTGTCACCTGGACAGCAGTCCTCAGACTGGGCCCGCCAGCTCCACCCTGCAGCGCTAAGCACTGTATTTTAACGCCCAGGAGAGCAAAGAGCCTCTTGGAGCCTTGCACGTGAGCCGCGGCGGGGACAGTCTGGGTTCTCTAACCTGTGCACGTGCGCATGTTTCCCGGCGGGCCGGCGGGCTGTGCCGGCGGGCTGTGCCGGCGGGAGAGTGAGGTGGCAGGGAAACTGGACAGGAGCGCAGAGGTGGAGGACACTGAAGTGCAGGGCACTCAACAGACAGTAAACAGAAAAATAAACGGGCCTGCTCCTCCCCCGGGCCATTCGAGGGGACATTGTGTGAAGTAATGAGGGGGCCTGGACTCAGACGGGACGAACCGGGGGCCGGTGAACGGAAAAGCGTCCACGTGTGTCCTAAGCAACAAGGAACGCCAGACGTCGGCGAGAGAAAAATTCCCATCTCTGTAGAGTCTTCAAGTGTTTGTTACATGAACATTTTATGAGCAACACATATTGGCAAAAAAAAAAAAGAGCATGGAGTCGTAACAAGAACAAAAATAGCTGCTGTTTGGCGTGTGCGGCGTGGCCGGCCCTGCCCCGGACGCCTCCCACGGACTCGTCCTTCAGTCCCTCAGCAGCTCTGGGGTTGCAAAAGGGGGATTGGACGCAGCCAGCAACCGGCAGAGCTGGGTTCTGACGCAAAGGTCTCCAAAACCGGTGCTTTTCCTCGAGGCCCACCTTCCCGAGTGCTCTTGGCCAGGTTTGCCCCCGTGCCGGCTCTGGGGCCCTCCATTCCGGCCCCGGTTCCCTGCACCCCTGCCGTGAGCTGGGCACAGCCGGAAGCGGGGCCGGGGCTGCACGGGCTGTCCCTCTCTCACGAGGCGACTGGGAGCCGAAGGTGTGCCACCGAGTCGCCTAGGAAGCTGCTGCCAAGGATGGAACTCCCAGGGCCCGGCTCCAAACCGAGGGGCCGGTCAGATCTGGGTCGGGTCTGAAAGGCGTCATTTGGAAATTCTTCCTCAGACCATCTGAATTCAAACCTGTATTTGAAGAACCACGAGAAACGCTGACTTCAAATTCCTTTCCAGCGCTCACAGGCAGGTTTTATCTTTAGAAGCTCTTTAAATATCCCTCTGTTAGGCAGCACTTACACTTGCACGCTGGCAGAAACGCCTGCTGGCATTGTCCCGGCGGGCACCGGAGCGCTGCCGCGATGGGGCGGGGCTGGCATCTCTGGGCAGGGTGGGCAGGGTGACCCTCCCCACGGAGCAGAGACATGGCCGACGGGAGGAGCCCTTTGTGTCAGGCAAGTACACGAAGGCATCAGTGACCTTGACTCATTGTCAAGGCCGTCTACAACTTGTTCCGCCGGCACTATCTCAGGCGCTTGGACCAGCGACTCACCCAGTGAGTCCCTGGTGCGAGATCTCTCAACCCAAGAGATTCCAGCCCCAAAGGCACTGCTGGGGTGGGCTTCCCCCCAGGGAGAAGACAGAGCATTTGGCCCAGGCTGATGGGGGATACGAGAGTAGGAATTTAAAGAAATCACTGGACAAGGAGCGAACTGCCTCAGACCATGCACTTGCCCGGGGCATGCACCAAGCTGTCCTGATTCTTGGAGAGACAGAGAAGCTGCCGATGTCACCCAGGTGAAGTGTGCATGAGACACGTCCTTTCAGAGAATGTTTGCAAAAGGGCAGCTTCAAACCGAAGCCACTGTCCCGGAGTGCTTTACAAGTACCCATGGAATTTGTGATAAAGAAGAAACCAAATCCAATGAACACAGATGCTCATCTATGAACAAACATCTGTAGAAAATAGCTCTGGCTGGTGCGACTCAGTGGATTGAGCACCGGCCTGCAAACCAAAACGTCACTGGTTCGATTCCTGGTCAGGGCACATGCCTGGGGTGTGGTCCAGGTCCCCAGCTGGGGGCGTGAGAGAGGCAACCACACATTGATGTTTCTCTCCCTCTCTCTCCCCTCTTCCACTCTCTCTAAAAGTAAATAAATAAAGACTTAAAAAACTTTGTAGAAGATATACCTCAGAGTATAAGAGAAAATACAACAGTACGTTACAATTCAAATGAGCACTAGGCCAGTTTCGTTTTTCTATTATTTTTGTCCCCTTCTCTGCGTCCATAAACCGAGTCTGCAAGAACGGGGGCCACGGTCCATTGACGCCTGGGTCAAAACCGGCCCACGGGACGGCCCCAAGGTCAACGGCAGTGAGGGAAGCACGTGACTGTCTGTAGAAATCCACTCCCAGTTTTCACCCTCGTTCGCGTCCGCACAGCCCTCTGTGGCATTCCCGGAGCCACGACAGCGGGCGGTGGCTCAGGACGCCTTGCTGTATGGGAACAAGACACACCACTCTCCCAGGGCTGGGCCGCTGGAAGCCCAGAGGGAGAGCCCCTGGGGGAGGGTAAATCCACGGACCCCCGTGAAAGCCAGCCTTGTGCTCAGCGGCGTGCTCCCAGGTGGCCTTTAGCAAGCGACTCTGTCGACAGCATCGCCGGGGGAATCAGGCGCTTCTGCAGGACGGCAAGGAGAGCCTTCCTGGGGGCCGCCCGCGGGAGACTGGGACGTGGAAAGGTGAGTTACTGAGGTAGAGACCTGCCCCCTGGGTTTCCCGTGTCCCGGCTCTCTCTGTGCTGCCGTGGATAGGGTCCAGCCGTGCCCTCGGCCAGGCCAGGATAAAAGCCAGTGTCCAGAGTTTCTGCTTCCTGTGAAATCTCAGTCCTTTGGGGCCCACATGGCCTGCTGCGGCCCCTGCTGGCGGCTAGGCCGACATGGCCACTCGCCCCTGGGTGAGAGAGCGCATGCACAAACGGGCGGGTGCGGCTTCCTAAGTGAGAGAGAGGGAGGGAGGGAGGGGGACAGAGAGTTTCTTTGTTCCTGTGGGATTATATCCGCTTGGGCTCGGGACGGGCCAGGTGCTTTTTCAAACAAACAACTTCCCAAGCTTTTGTGGGCTTTGGGTAGGTCCACCCCACCAAGCTAGACCGACTGGCCTCTGTGGTCCATCTCCTCCCCCTGCGCCCCTCCCCCTCCCAGTTACTCTGGTACCAGAGGGGGAGGGAGGGGTGTTAATCCCCTCGGTGGAGCAGCGCTGTGGTCCCCCCGGGGGTGAAGCCGTCGCTTCCTGGTGAAGCAGACAGGCCCCCGCTCCCCAGTGCATCAAGCTCAGTGTCCAATTCCCTTTGCTCTCTTTCTTACTAAGGAGTAGCTAGCTGCCTAGGGTAGCCACGGCACACGGAGCGGGCTGCAGCGCAGCCGGCCCCCCCCACCCCCCAGGCTTGTGTTTTTGAGTCAAAGGGAGTCCATCCCCTTGATGTCTGGTGCATCAACGTTTCTGCAGGGCATCGACCCCCTCACGCTCGGTCACAGCTGCGAGGCTCGCGCCTTCTAGGAAGGAGAGACAAGCAGCAGGCCCGCCGGGGGACCGGCTGACGTCCAGGTCCCCAAATAATAGCATCGCCCTCGGCCCCCAGTCCTGGGGTAGGGCGGATCTGTGTGAGTGTGAGTGTGTGCGTGTGTGTGTGTGTGTGTGTGTGTGTGTTGGAGGGTGCTGTGACATCCCAGCTGTGAGGACTGACAAGATGCGGCAGGAGCAAGAAGCCAGGGGACCTCAGCCCATCAGTGACGTTTTAATTAGGAGCCTTCCAGACGAAGAAGCTCTTCAAGTTGCCTTTAGCGAGGATGGCGACATTGCCTTGTGGATGTTAATCAAGTTTTGTTTGGACCTTGCCTGACGTCAAGCCCACCTGTGTTTTAACCTCCACTTGTTTTTTTTTTTTTTTTTTAATCAGCTCCGTGGATTTGCACGGGCACCAGAGCATCTCAGGCTCCGTCCTGGGAAGGGAGCCCTGCAGACGAGGCCCCGCACCCACGCCCACTGGGCGCTCGGCTCTGCCTCTGCTCTGCACCGAGCCTCTAGCCTCGAGTTTCCTTCTAAGGCTCCCTGTAGCTGGAGGCGGTCCGGCTGACATGCCGAGGGCCCCGGCTGGCACCACAAAGCCCCCCCTGGGAATCAGTCCCGGGGCCAGAGCCCTGGTCCCCGCAGACACACAGCCACTCACTCCGGCCCGGCCTCCTGGGCTCGCGGCCTTTTCTACGCCGGTCCTCGTGTGGGGACCTGAGAAGCCGCAGGCCTGACACTCACGTGGAAACTGAGCAGAGGCCGGTGCTCCCGAGGGCGTTCTTGAGGGACTGGAGCAAACCAGAGCCCCGGCTGCCTGGTGGCGGGGCACTGCGAACCACGCCCGAGTCACCGGGACGCCGGGCGCCACTCGGGGCTCGAGGGCTGCTTGTCGGCCTCCAGCCTGGGGCTCGTGCGCCAGGGAAGACACTCCCGTGGAGGCCAGAGACATCGTCTCTACCAAAACCTCAAGGTGGAAGATCTGGGGAGCCTGACAGCTTTTCCCTCGGCTGTGGCCCTCTGCTGGACACACCCCCGCCCTGCTACCTGCCCCCACAAAGTTCTGAAACAGAAGAACTGGGACCATGAGTGAGGCTCCCGCACCTGGGCCCTCCAGTTCCCTAGCACCCAACAGTCACTGAGTGGGGGACGAGGCCTGGAGGCTCTGCACCGACTCCCGTGCATTACAGATGACAAACCCCAAACCCTCAGGGGGGACCCCAGCTTCCCTCTCAGATCCCAGGGGACTGAGCAGTGAGGGGCAAACATGTGAGGGAGCGGGGACCACTTCACCCTAAAACCCAGTGCCCGTGAGTCTTTGTAGCTCCGGGCTGCAGACCAGCCCGACCTCCGACAAATGCCGCAGCCGTGGCCCCGTCCAGGACAGCGGCCTGGGAGGACGGATGCCGTCCAGGGTGAGGTTTGTTCACAAGCTTGCCGTCCTGCCAGGGGTCAGTGGCTCAAGGCAGACAGCGGCTCGGGGGCCGGGGCGGTCACCCGAGTTCTGGTTTGTGCCCACGGCCGGCACGGTCCCACCAGTGGGCGCTGATGTCATTTCTGACACGGGAGGTGTGGCCCGGCCATCAGTGCAGAGGAGGGACGCAAGGCCAAGCACCACACATGGACCCAGGGGCCAAGGGGAGCCTCGGTCCTGGCTACTGGGGGTCACTGGGTCCTGCAGAACAAGGCCTGCAGAATCCACGCAGATTCTTGGTCACGACGGACAGAAATTCAGTTCATACTAGTTAGAGCAGAAAGGGGGACTCATGAGAAGGAAATGGACTTGTCTTGCATGATGACATCACCTTCGGGTGGCCTGGGATGGGCGTCGGGGTCAGCTACCACCGGGCAGCAGATGGCCCACAGGACTCCGCTCCCCGTCTCCTGCCTCCGCCCGCGGGGCTCCGGGGGCACCTCCCACTCCCCTGGTGCTCACTCGCTTTCTCCACGTGGCAGAGTCCATGGCTGCCATCGGGGACTCAGATGCCTCCTTCCTGGCTGCCCCCGCCTTTTCAAACCGCTCCTGGAGAGCCCCCTGTTGGCCCGGCTTGGGCCAGGCTCATCTCTGGCCCGAACGGCCAAGGCCAAGGGTGAGGACCCCCTACTGTTCAGGAGGGAGGGCTGGCACTGGAGACCGAATGTGGGCAGGGCGGGCCGAATGGGAGGGGGCCGGCCCCTGGGCTCCCCCGGTTCGTGCTGAGGCAGGGCCTGGCCCCGCACAGCCCCGGGCCCCCTCTGGCTGACCGCCTGCCTCTGTAGAGGACACCTAAGGGGAACTCAGACGGCCGCAGGTCACCGCTCTCACGGCAGAGTCCAGTGGACATGCCGGTCCTTGTGCTCCAGGGTGACGTGACGTCCCAGGAGGGAGCCAGTGGTGTTTCCCCAGGGCCGGGACCGCACTGGAGAGGTTAAAGGTCAATCGGAAGGAACGGGAGTTCACTGGGCGAGGTTCTCGTTGCAGTCGCTGGGCTGGCTTCCCGGGCCGCCTCCCCTCGGCTCTTCCAGCCTCCCTTCGTCTTCCTCTCCTTGTGCAGCTGCGGTTCCGAGCTCACGTGTGAGTGTCCCTGACCTCTGGGCGGCCGGGACGGACACCCAGGGACAACTACGTCTCAGCCTCAGGCTGAGGTGGTCTCTCTGGCCCCATCTTTCGGGTCAAGGTTGGTCCACCATGTGGCCCCTCTGTCTCAGCCCCAGAGACGCACCAGTGCTCCAGCTGCGGCCACAGGGAGCCGCCGAGACCCCACGGGGAGGGGCGGGGAGCCGAGGTGGAGCGGGGCTGCTTCTGGGCCCAGCGGCCTGATATTCCCGTATGACCTCACCCCCTTCCCCACCAGTCCGGCTGACCCTCACCCGGGGGGGAGGGGGGAGGGCTCCATCCTCCACCCAGGGTGGAGGCAGCCGCGGGCCCTGACCGGCGGTCCGCTTCTCTCTGAGCACCAGGACGAGGGTGCTGCCGGGCAGGCCGTGTTCCGCAGCCGCGAGGGCCTCCTCTCCTGGCCACGTGAGGGCTCCGCCCTGAGGAGAGATGCGGAATCGGAGTTGTTGTCGGGCGAGGCCAGGGTCGTTTCAGGCTCGATTACTGGGAGGGCAGGACCTTCTTGAGACGTCTTCCGTGTCACCGAGCTCATCCAGTCCAGATTCTGGTCACTCACCCCCCTCTCTTAGTGTTCCTTGCGAGGACAAGAAAACCAAATCAGACAAACACCACGAGGAAGCAAAACCAACTTGCCACAGGCTCCGGGCAGCCTTCCTCCCTGGACACCGTCACCCCGTGGTGGTTCGGGACAGTCACAACCTCGGACGGACACCTCCAGGTGTCAGAATACAGCAGCCCCCCCCCCCCCAGGTCTCCGTGAGACCCCGCTGGGAGAGCTAGATGTGCTCCCGACCCCCCGAGTCCTCCCGGAGTCGAGGGGCCCACATCCGGACACCTGGAGAGGAGGGACCTGCCCCCCCCTCCCGGCTCTCCCGAACCTCCCTGCACGGCCCCTTTGCTGTGCATCCCGGGGGGGGGGGGGGGGGGCGGTGCAGGGGAGCCTTGTCCTGTTTCTCTCTCCTCTGTGACGGAGAGCGCCACGGCTGGAGTTTCTCTCGTTAACCGGAGTGGGTAAAGGCCGGTGTGCCTGCAGTGAGGAACGGCTTCGGGACCAGGAGACGGAGGCCGGCTCCCTTCAGTTCCCCGGGATCACGGAGCCTCCTCCACTGGCCCTCAAAACAGGGACAAAGGGGACCTGCTACTTTCCCGGGAGAGGGGTTTTCGTGCCCTCCTGGGTGGACCCTAGGGAAATAACTAGGCAGCCCCCAGATGAAACAAGACTCAATGACAGCAAGCTTCCGCCCCTTCAGATGGACAGATGGAAAGGGTGTAGCTGTCCAGACGAGGGTGGCCACGTTCGTTTGTGAATCGGTCTGCTTCCGGCATGGTCACAGTTTTGGTGGGACTTGGATTTGCTCTTCCCCGAGCGGGAAGCCTGGATCAAAGCTGGGGGAGGGGATGCTGGCGCCTCGCCCAAGAGCTCCTTGTTTTCCACAGCCGTTTGCCATGTTTCCATCCCGGGCCGAACACCAAGACACCTGTGTGTGAGGGAAAAGACGGAGACCCTTTACCCAGCAGAAGAACAAGCAGGTTTTCCTCCTGCCACTCTGAACGGACGGCTGGCTCTCACACGCAGAAGCATGCGCTCCGGCTTGCTTTCTGAACCGACGCCTCCCGCTGGTTCCTACCCCTGACCGCCCCTGGGAAACATCCAGGGGGGCTTGTTATACATTCAGGCTCCCAGGCCACACCCCCTGGGACTCCGGTGCAGTGGGTCTGCCCGGGGCCCCGGAACCTGAATGTTGCACTAGCGCACCTGGTGACAGGGAGTGCTGGTCCCGGTGCAGCTCGGCCACGCTGCTGCCTCAAGTCCCACGTTGGCGATCCAGAGCAGAAGGCAGGAGCCTGGAGGTCATCTGACTCAGCCCCTCTGTTTTGCGGAGAAATAACAAGGACTCTGCGAGACAAAGCCTGGCGTGATCAAGCGGAAGTGCGAGGCGGAGAACGCTCAGGCTCTCTGCGGAGGGTCCGCTGCCCCCCCCCCCCCCCCCCCACCGACTGAAGCAGAATTAACCCCGAGGATTAAGAATATGTTTCTGCAAAGGGTCACAGACAAACCGCCACCCAGGGGAAAGGGGTTACTAGGAGCCATCGGCATAGAAAGAAGCCTTTGTTCGGGAAGGTGGCCTTGGAGAAGGCTTCGTGAAAGATGCGCTGTCCGAGGAAGGCCCCCCGGTCCAGCCCGGGGCACAAGGACCCGTCTTTGTCCGGCCAGCTGCCGCCTGTGCCTGGATGTCCCTCGAAGAAGAAGCAGGAGCCCGCGGGCTAACGGTTCTGGACCCCCCAGTGCAAGAGACACAAAGCCGCTCCGCAGCAAAAGGCCAGCGCCGGTCCGCGGGCCAGCGTCCGGGAGGGGGCACCCTGGTGACGGGTCTGCCTCCCGAGCGGACCTTCGTCAGGCCACACACACACGCACAAGTGCTTGGAGGAAACCCTCACTCCAGCCGCCGTCTTCATGCCAGACTGAGGAGGGAGCGTGGGTGACCCGGGCTGCCTCGGTAGCTCCACGTGGAAAGTAATTCTGGCGCCCTTGGGGCTCCCCACCATGACAAGCAAGCCTATAACCAAATGACTGATTTCAGGTGAACTGTACCCCCTCTTCACCCCCGTTGCTAGGGAACCACAGTCTCCAGAAGCAGCACCGGCCTTTCTGAGCGCCCCGTCTGTGGGTCCGTCCGGCAGCACAGTGCATGCCGCGGGCTCAGTGGGGGCTGACGGAGGCCTGGCTGACGGTGCAGGGACTTATTTCCGTACACCCGGCATTTCTGTGGCCACCCCACTGAGTCACACCCTGCAACGGGCCACTTAATGCGCTCTCAACAGACGTGAAACGGGACCGAGCGGGGCCTCCAGGCACTGGCCCCGCGGCCCCCTGGCTTGCAGACCGACTGAGGTCCCTGGAAGTCGCTCGCTGAACCACTTAGAAATGTGTGCAACGCCCTCACTCGTGGGTCTCTAACCAGGGGCCCCTGCATAGAGCTGGGAACACTGAGGCCCGGTGATTTGCCGCGGGTAGCTGGTCGCAGAGTGGGACAGGACCCCGGTGTCCCCATACGCACACCTCCCACATCGACGCCCGGCCCCGATGATGCATATCTCTCGTCGATGTGAACTCCAGAGTCGCCAGAGCGCGCCTGAGTGAGTGAGGGGACAGTGGCACCTCGTCTCCCAGGTCTGTGTGGAACCTGCTGGCAGGCTTGTGCACCTCTGTGGCAGACACACCTTCGTGCGACCCCCGGTGAGCCAAGCCCTCGTGGGCTCCCCTCCCCTTGGGTGTGGCTGGAACTGTCCCTCCGACTTGCTTCTGACCAAGACTGTGTTGTGGGGCATGGGCTGTCCCTCCTTTGGGTAGGTGTGTGACTCGGGGTGGCCGCCCCCATGACTGGGTCAGGCTACAAGCCTCCCTCTCAGGCAGCTGGTGAGAAAGGTGGGCTCCCCGCTGCTGACCTGAGGCAGGGAGACGCCGAGCTGTGTGACGCCAAGTGGCCGAGACTCCTCGGGGGCCTCTTGAAGCTGGCAGCCGCCCCAGCTCCCCGCCAGCTGGGAAGCAGGAGTCAGTCCAGCGGCCGCGAGGAGCCCAGCTCTGACGACAGACCTCGTGGGTGTAGGGAGGGCCCAGGCTCCGAGGGGAAGGCCGACGGCCGACAGCTGGGTGGTGGGCCCGGGTGCGCCCGGCCCCGACCCCTGGCCCCCAGAAACTGTCGAGCTCGTCATTCACCTGGTCATGCCCCCTGAAGCTCCCACAGTGAACAAACTGGTGCCCTTGCTCCCGAGGAAACACAGGGGTACTTCTGGGGAGCGTCGGGTCACAGCATTTTGGTCAACCGATCAGCACATGACCTCATTTCATGTGTGCTTCTGTTTAAAGGCGCCGTATTTAACGTGTTGTCGATGTGCTGGCCCTGGCTGCACGGCCAGCGGCCCTGCAACTTGCAGGTGCGGTCCGCCTACGGCCGTGGCCAGGGCTGCAGGTGGCGCCAACAAGCACTGGGAGGGCTGAGTCTAGGGGTCTCCGGTGAACGGCAGCGGGTACAGGGTCTGCCTAGAACGAGCACGGACTGTCGGCAGGCTCCCAGCTGCTGCCTGCGGCCCTCTGAGGGGCAGCTGCCACCACCAAGGACCGCCGTCTCGGGAAGACGCTGTCCCTGCGCCCACCGCCTGGGCCGCTCACCTTACCGCGAATGTGACCCATGTCCTGTAGGTGTGGGCACATCAATAAAGTCTGTTCCTCTGACGTCATCTTTCAGGTACTTGTCAGTGTTAGGGAACATTCCAGAACCCCTCAGAACCAGAGAGGTACAAGGAGTTCTCGGGCTTTGCTGTACTTAAGATCTGGCATCTGTAACAGACACGGTTCGCTCCCCAGCCCGGCCTGACCATTAGGTCAAACTACCCTCATCCTTAAAATCAAATGGTCCATGCCTTCTTATCCTGGCGACCATCTCTTCTTCCTCTTTTCGGGATCCCTACCTCCGTTCCCGGAGAGGGGGCAGTCAAAGAATCCGACGGCTTACTCACCATGACTCACCCACATGCCAGTCAAGTTCACCAGGGCAGAGATAAGACACACCAGGGCAGCCGTCCTGTTCTCAGGCCAGCCGGCCCTCTGTCACATTGCCCTGTGGCGTGGCGATGAGCCTGGAGCAGGGCCTCTCTGTGCACGTCTGGCCCCTTGGTGCAGACATGCCTGGCGTGGGATATGGCCTGGGACATGTGGCGCGCCAGACGTGCCCCCGCCTTGCTCTGCAGACCTCGGCTCAGCGACCCCAGGCGCCCTGTCCCTGCAGCCCAGCCTCCCCCCCCCCCCCACCGGGGCTGCAGCGGGCGGGCTGGGCTGAGTCTCGGGATGAAGCCAGCGCTTCTCTGAGGCTCGCTCAGAGGAGGGGGGGAGTCTGGGTCCAAAGGGGCTTCATCTAACTCTCCACCTGTCCCCATGGGTGCCACCCCCACCCTCCTCACCCACCCCTTGTCAGTCCTCCTCAAGCCCAGCCTGCCCTCAACGCCCCCCCCCCCACACCCAGGTAGGTGCCTATGTTCCAAATATGATGAGAAAGGAGCGGGGGGGGGGGGCACACGCAGACATTCCCATGTCACACTGCCCCGCTGAGGCAAGGGACTTTGATAAGTGAAGGGACCAAGGTCACCTTTGTAAAAAAGGAAGAAAGATCGCATCGCCCCCACACAGTGAGCAGGGTGTCCCCGTCCCCGGGGCTGACCTGGCACAGCTCCGCCGTGTGCCTGCGTTTCCAGGGTAACCGCCGTCCGGCCCAGCGCCGCAGAGTCGGAGCAGGTGCTGCACCCCCTGCGTCTCGGCCCGGGCTCTCGGGATGGCCTCAAAAATCTGTTCCCTGGATTTGCTGTATGCCTGCGGGGTGCAGGGATGGTCCAATGGAGCCGTAATTTCCCCTCCTTTTAAACCTCTGCATAAAGTGTACAGTTTTCCTCTTCAGTTGATTCCCTCCCTGAGGGCCGCGCACCGGTGGTGAGTAATTTCCTTCTGTTACTATTATCACGTGATGCCCCGTTCTCAGGTCACTGGGCGTGAGCCGGGCTCCCACCCCATTGACAGAAAGTGCTGTGGAATTACATCAGGAGAATGAGGGGTGGCACGTGGAAAGCGTCCTCAGGCACGTTAGCACTTCTGCCTGAAATAATGAAGATAATTGTAGTAGTTTATAACATAGTTCTCCTCAAGGCTTGATTATGCTACGGCTTTGAGATTTCCTTTTGCAGAATGTATAGCCGAAATGGATCTGAAGACAATACAAGGCATCAGAGAGTAAAAGTGGAAGACAATGCTCGCTGTAAACATATACACACGTCCACGGAATCCTTCGGAGGAAAAAGGACAAACCCACGCCCCGTGGTCATGCTCAGCTTGGTGGCTGACTTATCCGTGTGGCTTTCCGACACAACGTGCCACCCGGCTTCCTGCTCCAGACCCCTCCCCCTCCACGGCAAAGCGATTTGACTTTATTCTCATTTGACGTCTTCATCTAGACTTCTCCTGAATGGCCAGGTGCCAAACTACTCCGAGGAACTGTGCCACACAATGTCACTCAAATCAGAAGGGACAAGGTAGCCCTGTCCAAAATAGTTCACTTGTGTATCCTTATTTATCCTTCACCCCCCCCCACACAAGTGTTGGAGGCACCTCTCCGCCATCCACATGATGAAATATGATTGTCCTGAAGTGAGAAGAGCAAACAGCGTGAGTACCAGGGGAAAAGGGTGGAGAAGACAGAGTCTGCGGGCGTGCACACACCCTCCAGGATCTAGGAAGAGCTGTGCGACGGGCAAGGAGAGCATGGACGGCGTTCTGGCTCGGACATCTGGGTGGCTCTGCACGCGTGGGCCAGGGTGAGCCCCAAGTTCAGGCCCCGGGGCTCTGCGCCTCGAGTCTCCCGTTCTCCTTCTGGGCCCGTGCATCTTGTGGTGACGGCAGGAGCGCAGGGAGGCAAACGAAAACACAGATGCCTTTTGAGGCATCAGAGCTTCCAAATCTTGTAGGACTTCTCACTGACAAACTCTCAACCAAATCTGCATAAGGAAAGGGATTCTGGGAAATGTAGTTCCAGTCTTAGACAGATATGGCAGTGGTGGTAATGGTGGTGGTGGTGGTGATGGTGATGATGGTGATGGTGGTGATGGTGGTGATGATGCTGATGATGATGATGGTGGAGGTGGTGATGGAGGTGGTGGTGGTGATGGTGATGATGGTGATGGTGGTGATGGTGGTGATGATGCTGATGATGATGATGGTGGAGGTGGTGATGGAGGTGGTGGTGGTGATGGTGATGGTGGAGGTGATAGTGATAGTGATGGTGGTGAGGATGGTGGTGATGGTGGTAGTGGAGATGCTGGAGGTGGTAGAGGTGGTGGTGATGGTGGTGGAGTTGGTGATGGTGATGGTGGAGGTGGTGGTGGTGATAGTGATGGTGATGATGGTGGTGATGGTGGAGGTGGTGATGGTGAGCTAACAATAGATACTCTGGCATGATATACAAAACGTTGAATTCCTTTTGTAGAAATGAGCTGAAAACGTATCTTTGCAATTCTCAGAAATCGATGCAAAGGGAAACTTCAGTTACGTGATCCAAGAGGCAGTTAGATTCGCCTCCATGTGAAGTTGTCCCTAACTCACTAAGGGGTGAGCCCTTTCATCTGATGCTTCATACCTTTCCATCTGGAATCACTCCTACATTTTATCTGCTAATTCCACTGTCTAGGACCCTTATGTCTCATCATTTCCCTCACATGTTTCCTCTTTTTATGTTAGGGGGGGGATTTTTCTGACTTCACCTTTGTTTTTGTAATCTCTTAAAGGTGTTCCTGTTTTGTAATTCTTCTTTGTATCACGTGTCCTTTGTTCATGAACTCAACATCTTACGTGTCTGTATTAATTGGAGTATTGTTCTTGGTGTCCCTGTTTCTGCTGGTACCGGGGTGGCCAGGGATGAGCTGCGACAGCTCCACCGTCCCCCCGGCAGCTGCGAACCCCACCCACGGCCTCCTGCCTCGCCAGCAGCTGCACAGGCTCAGGCGGATTTGTCAACCTGGCCTGCCCTCCGCTTCTGGGGCGGCAGGACAACTGGGCCTCTGTCTCGGGGCCACCAGGGGATCAAACAGATAGCGAACACCAGGCGCCTGACTTGGAGGGGGTTCCAGAAAGGGGGGTGGCTCCTGTCCCTGTCTTGGATAGAGCCCCTCAACCCCCTACCTCAAGGTCATGGCAAAGGCCGGCTGACCTTCAGCAGATCAAATGGGTGAGCCGGGGCTGAACCTCGCATCCCTGAGCCTTGGAACAGGAAACCCAAGAGGAGGTCTGTTTGAATTGGCTCCTGCAAAAAAAACAATATTTGCCCGAGGTTGGCTCCTGCCTCATGAATTTTTAACCTCCCATAAATCACACTGTGAAAATGGACAAAGGCTGAGTTTCCTGCTCCGGGACCAAAATAGAAGCTGCCCGCGTCTCTGAAACAATCCCGATTATGTCTCCATAACCGGGTAATGCTGAGATGAGAGAAATGTTTCCCTTCGGGTTCCTGAGGATAATGTGAAACAAACGGGAACAGTCTGTCTCCTCAGGCCCGGCCCGTGCCTGCCGCCCTTTGCAAGGCCCCGGCTCAAAGACGGGCCCGGCCAAGGCCGCCGAGCGCCCGGGGCAGAACTGTTCTGCTCCCTGAGCTCCGCCCACCAGGGCCCCACCAGGGCCCCACCAGGGCCCCACCAGTAAGTGACTGATGATGGGCGGCCTGGGGGACGTCGTCCATGGGTTTAGAGCAAGTCCCTTTTACGGAAGCTTTAGACAGTAACTATACCCATTTTAAAAGATCCACGAGACTGATTCTTTTTTTTAAACCATTTTTTAAAGATTTTATTTATTTATTTTCAGAGAGGGAAGGGAGGGAGAAAGAGAGAGAGAGAAAGACACATCAATGTGCGGTTGCTGGGGGCCGTGGCCTGCAACCCAGGCATGTGCCCTGACTGGGAATCGAACCTGCGACACTTTGGTTCGCAGCCCGCGCTCAATCCACTGAGCTACACCAGCCAGGGGAGACTGATTCTTACAACACAGAAGACAATCATTAAACAGTGCCTTTATTAATTCCACAAGCCCATCTTTAGCAACATTTATGAGCTACAAACTCTAAAGAATATAAAAACAGCTAAGAGGTTTTTTTTTTTTCTTTCCGTCTAGTGGGAAGGGAAGACATGAAGGAAGCATGAACTCGTTGCCAGCAAATGTGGGGGCTTCTGGAAGCAGGAGAGGCATGGCCACGCAAGATGCAATCGGAGCTGAACTCTGGAAAGGACACAGGTTTCCGTTGGGAGGGCGGCGTGCAGAGGCCCGGGGAACTGTGGCCAGGCCCAGCGAGCCTGGCAATGCACTGGGGGGGGTGCGGTGTGGTGGGGGCCTGTGATACGAGGCTGCAAAAGTAGGTACAAAAGCAGCCTGGGTTCCAGACTCTAGTCAGAGCCTTATGGGAAACGGGAGGCTTTTAAAGGCCTTGATCAAGAGCGTTGATATGATGTCCGCAGTGTGAAGGGTCATTCATTCATTCACTTAAATATTTCCCAAGACCCCCCACAAGGGCTAAGGTGGTGGGTGGGTCACGAAAACGACAGGACCTCAGCCCCATGGACCTTCCAGCCTCGAGGGGTGACAAGCGTTAACAAGCAAACGTGTGAGTCCTGGGGTCACTACAGGCAGAAGTGGGCATCGGGTGGGGAGGTACCGGGGGACCCAGACTTACCCCGGGTGGGCAGCCCAATCACGTGGGGCAGCCCCAGGAGGGCCTAGGCGCTTGGGCACTTGGTCCTGGGGATCACAGGGAACTGGAGGACAGGGTCTCGGATGCAGGCTGAGCGCTAGTGGGCGCGAGTCAAGTGCAGAAGGACTGAAGACCCTCTGGTCGATGGAGATGCTGATATTTCAAGAAATCGAAAGAAAAGAGGGCAGCGGGTGGCTCCTCTGGAGGGTTGGGGGGCCCTCGGGGCCTTCAGGGGGCTGGAATGAGAGGGTCAAGGGGCGGCCGCTGCCAGCCCGCAGCAGCAGCGTCTGGCGTGTTTCATGGGCACCAGGGGTGCTGTGCGGAGTGGATCTCAGGGGAGACGTGTGACACCCACTGTCACGGCCCCGCAGAGATGTGTGGGTGGTCCTGGTGGGCCCGGGGAAAGGGGGACAGTGCGGGGGGCTCTCTCCAAAGGTGGAACTGAGGGACACACAAACTGGACTGTGACTAGAGCCACAGTCGGAGCCGCGAGGAAAAGAGTGCTGGGCCGAGGGGCCACCGAGCGATGGGACAGGGGCTCTGGCCTCCACGGGCCTCTGCATGTTCTGAGACAAGGCCCCTCGGGGAGCAGGGCTGCTCAGCACGGACAGGGGAAATGAGCGAGGGAGCCACAAAGACGGGGGAGCAGCATTCCGGGAAGAGGGAACAGCGAATGCCAAGCAAAGCATACCTGGGAAAGGACAGGCCTGAGGCCAGTGGGGCGGGAACACAGCGAGTGGCAGGGAGGATGGCAGGAGGAGGCCTCGGGTCAGAGGCATGACTGTGGACAGGCCACGAGGCAGGTGGTGGCTCCAGTACCTTCCCCTGACTCAGTGAGTGCCGGGGTCCCCACGGGGCCCAGTGCTCTGACTAGAGGGACACGCTGGCCAGCTCGCCAGCACCCTGCGACTCGGCCTAACCAGCAGAGGCCTGGGTGGCAGAGCTGATGCTCCCGGGGTGTCGGAGCAGGCCAGCCTGGGGACCGCCCGACCCATGAGGTCGCCTACGGCCGCTGGGGTTAGCGCTGGGCCCCGGAGCCCTCCGTTCACTCGGTGCCCGGCCTCGCCCTCCGTGAGTGTGTGTCGGTGGGTATCTGAGTGTGTGGGTGCGTGCGAGTGTGCATGTGTGGGTGAGTGTGGGTGTTCAAGAGTGTGTGAGTGCACGCGTGAGTGAGCATGTGTGAAAGCACCCTTGAGCACACACTCACACATGCACACTCACACGCACACACACCACTGCCCTTGCACACTTACGCAAGCACATTTGCACTAACATGTGCTTCTGCCCACTTGCTCACACTCACACACCCTCAGACACTCACAAAGACTAGTTTGGGTACCCCTTGCACGCTCACACACCCTCTGGCTCACACACACTGCAGCCCCCACCCCCTGCAGTCAGAGGGTCCGCACGCAGAGCCCTCGCCCCTGGAGGCAGCCATCGTGACCCCACAGCGAGGTCCCGCAGTGAGGTCCCTCCCCCCTGGAAGTCCCTGGCAGACCACACACACTTCCCCTCTAAGCCCCTGTCAGAGCCACACGGTCACCTCCATCTGTGGGATCGCTGGACGGTTTCTGACTTGCCCCTTTGAGCTAAGGGAAGCTGCGTTCACTTCCTGCTTGGTGCCCGCTCGATGCCCAGCACAGCGCTGGCACGTGGTGCCCGACGCACCCGGGGTGAATGCACAGCAGAGGGGGTAAACTGAGGAAATGCGGAGTGCTTGTTATCTGAAGATCTGGCAGCAACGTCCTCTGAGGGACAGGCCGCCCCGAGTTCAGGGTCTTCTGCAGTGGGGATGGGGGGTGGGGGGACCCCCTGAGGGCTGCATGTGGGTGGGCCCCCTGCTCCAGGGGAGGGAAGGTGGCCCCATCTGGGAAGGAGGGAGAGCGAGGGGGGGAGCAGGGGGCAGGGAGGGAAATGAGGAGCCGGGACCAGGCAAGGACACAGGTGTCCTGGGGACCTCAGAGCACGTGCCTCATCTGCGCGCCCAGTGTTTGCACCAGTGCCCGCTGACCCCGTCTTGGTGGGGGAGAGGTGACGGTGGGAGAGACAAAGGAGGGAGCGGGCTTCTCACACTTGCGTTTCTGCACAAAGGCCCGAGGGCCAGAGTGACCTTCACTGTAGACAAGCCAGAAACAATGTCAGTCCGTGGTAGTGTCTCTCCAGCAAGTTTGGCAAACCGGCCCGCAAAATAAATTCGAAGCAAGGGAAAGTGGGCAGTGGAATGCAAATTATTTTTAACTTTCTTATTAGTGTGCAGTGCTTCCTCCTCTTACCAAGATTCTCCAGTACGACCTTGATTTGATCTTCCAATGACCAAGGACGTAGACCTAGCTGAAACCCCGCACCTTAGTCTTCACTCCTCCCTGTGCATCTCAAGGGCAGGCGCAGTTTCTGAAAAGCTGCAGGAACCCAGACTTCGTCCCTGGAGACTGGGGGTCAGCTCACGGGGCCTGGGCAGCTGCGCCTTGGAGACGCTCCCAGGTGCTTCGAACATGCAGGGGCGTGAGAACCGTGGCTGCTGGGTGTTGCAAGCTGATGCCACTTCCCTCAAAGCCTCCTCGCTGCTTCAGTGCCAGACACTTCCCTGAAAAGCAGCTTCCAGCAGACAGACGCACAGACCCCTCCCTGTGGCTGCAAGGGCCGGCCAGATGGTGTGCGTCCATCAGCATTTCAGCCCAGTCACTTCGGAGAGGTTGCTGTCCGCGAGCCCCAGGTAACAGCCTCTCAAGCGGACGCTCCGGGGACAGACAGGTGCCCCGGTGTTCTGTTCAACCGCCGCACGGAAACGAGGACAGCAACGCTGAGCAGGCGCGTGTCCGTGATTACGGCAATCATCTGTAAGTGTGTTTGTATCCATCAGAATAGCTCCAATTGGCTGGCTCATTCAAATCCGATGCGATAAAAGCTGCGAATTCTTTGAAATTCCGAGTGATGTTCTTCACCTTCTAAAGCGTTGTGCCCCCTATTTAGATGGAAGCTGGGCAGGCCCAGGCTTCATAAATATAATCACCTAACATTTATTTATATTCAAAAAATAATTGGGCTTCTTTATGAGACACCGTGCCACAAAGAATTCTGTTTCTGCAGGCCATAAAAGGAAAAAAAAAATGTTTTCTGCTGAGTCTCAGCTGGCTTTGGCCACAATTAGATTTTCGTGTGAAAAATCAGGGCAGCGTGTCCGGGTGAGAGAGGCCCAGAAAGACGCAGAGCCACTGGGAACCAAGGAACAGTGAGACACTCGTCAAATGTCCCCAAACGCAGAGTCCCCAGGCCTAACAAGGAGTCAGGGGCGGAGTAGGTGACTCCCAGGCACCGACCAGAACGTCCCCCTGTCTCTCCCCACGGTCTCGGGGGACCTGGGCACCAGGGGGTGCCTGGGGACGGGGCCCTGTCCCCACACCTCATCTACGTGGTCATTCCTCTCATCCCTAGAAGAACGGCAGGTGGCACTGTTTGGGGGAATGGACACCATGTCCACCATCGTCACCCACCTTCCACGTGCCCCACCTTTTGGGGCCGCCGTGAGCGCTAATTAATGCGAGCGGTCATTAAACATTCACATGTGCGTGTTGTTCATGGCCTGCCCACACTGGGGTGCACACCCCACTGTGGGGGGAGTGGGAGGCATCGGGGGCAGTGCTGGCCAGGCGTTCATCCCCCAGACCCAACAGGATGCTCGGCCCGTGGACCATCCGCTGGCTGAACGAACCCATCCTCACTCGGATCCCTGCGTGCGTGCCTGACCCGTGCAGACCTCGGCGGGGTGGGCGGCTGCACACGCCGGCGGCCAGCCCCCTCTCCCGCTCTCCGTGGGCCCCGTGGGTAAGGGGACACTGGCTAGGACTCTCTCCACTCCCCGCTTGGCCAGCTCTGGCTTAAGGTAAGTAAGGCCTCAAGAAGAAAAGTGGCCTCGGTGGTGAGAACTAACTGTTCATTTTTTCCTCTGGGCCTTACCAATCTCCCCCACCCCTCCACCCCACCCCACCATGCCAACCAAGCCACTCAGGAAATCCGATCTTCCAGTGGAATTAATTACCGTATTTTGCTGTGTATAATGCACATCTGTTTTTGACGGAAACTTTCAGGGGAAAAAATCTTTCACTTTAATTTTTTAATTCAGTTTTTTATTTATTTATACTGAGAAACAAAACCGATGATCATATTCCAGTGTATTATTTTGCATACAGGTATCGTTATTGCTTTCTAGAGTTACACTTTTAATGCATAAGCATGAACACAAGAATTGAAAACATTTATGTAGATACGGAATTAGTACCACTCATGTATAACATGCGTCCTTGTTTTACTTTGAACATTTGGGCAAAAGCGTGGACATCATGCCCGGCAACGCACAGGCCTCGGTTTAACCCGTTCGCGCCGGGCGGGCTTCCTTCGCTTCCCCACGGGCCGCTCTCCGGGGTCGTGGGCTCCCCCTCCAGTCGGGAGGGGCCGAGGCGCCTCTCTCTGCGGTCGGTGAGACGAGTCCGTCCACCAGCTGTCCTGTCCTGTCCTGTCCCGGGTGATCCTCTCCAGCCGAGCCCACTGCGCTGCGGTGGAGGTCACGTCAGTGCCCGAGGTCCCCGGAACCCGCCGTGTGTCTCGGTGTCTGCAGAGGGACGTGGCCGGTGTGACCAAGTCCAGGCCTTTGAGCAGGAAGGGCTGGGCTGCGCTGCGGTCTGAGGACAGGGTGCCAGCACGGGTGGTCCCTGGGGAGGGCCCCCTGCTGGATCTGTCCTCGCTGGGTCTTTCCTGGGGGAGCCCCTCGGAGACAGAGGGAGATCTGGTGTCTCTCCCGACGAGGGCACCGAGCTCATCACAGGGCCCCGCCCTCGGGGCCTCACCTAACCCTACTGACCTCCCAAAGACCCCACCGCCACACACGCTCCCCCGGGGCATTAGCGCTTCCGCTCGTGGGTTTGGGGGGGTACACATACCCCGTCTGTAGCCCCTGCCCCGCTAATTCTGCACCCACAGGCGCTCTCACCCTTGGGAGGGACCCTGCTCTCTCTTTCTCTGGCCACCTGGTGACCTGAAGGGCATCAAGGACACCGCTCCGCTCTGCAGCCACAGCCACCCAGGAGGACACCACCGCCCTCCCCGGGACCCCCCAACAGAGCCCCATGCTCCAGGGGCCAAATGGAGCTGCATGCTCCCCGGGCCACACTCAGCCACAGACCCAGCCCGCGCTCCCTGAAGGAAGAGACAAACGTCCTTTGTCCCAGTGTCTTCTGCACATTGCCATCTGTCTCTGGGAAAAGCAGCCCCGTGCATTTTAAGCCTGCACGTCCCCCCCACGGGAAGCCCCTCCTCTTGGGCCTCGCCAGCTACTCAGGCAAATAGACAGAACAGGGTTGGGGGTGGGTCCTCACCAGCCCCAAGGTCAGTCTCGGTGGGGCTCAGAGTCAAGCTCAATGTCACAGAACTGTCATCGTGCAATAAGCTCAAGTTTGTTGTTCGCTGCTTTGCGTTATTTAAGACCGCATTATGAAGTCCCCTCCGTGTTACAATTTTAAAAGATTTTTACTTCTGCATCTATGCCAGGACATTGACGCGCCGTGGCTGGCTCCTCCTGACTAAGCATTTGGGCACTTTGCATATTTTCGCATTTTAAACAGTCCTCCAAAGAATGTCCTTCCACATCAGTGGCTGGTGTGTGCCTCGGTGTGACAGTGCTGGGCCAGAGGGCGTTTACATTTACAAAAGCCGTAACTCTTTTTCCAGAATAATATGCTTAAGCACCATAGAAGATGAATAATACCTAGAAGCCCAGGGAAGCAGGCTGGGGACAGGGTGTTTGGAGGAAGGGGGTGTGGTTGCTGCTTGAATAAAATGGGCATCAGTGGTGCTCCTCCAGGGGTACCCTCCACATTCACTAGAATGCACCTTCCCCCCATACCTGTCCCCCGAGACTGCAGGTTTGACCCAGGCCCATGTCATCACTATGAGCAGCGACCCCCAGAGCCTGGCTGTGGGCAGGCAGAGCCCTCCCCTCCCTGGGTTAGCACAGAGTTCAAGGGAAGGGCGAGATTCGGATGAACCACCACAAAGGCTCCCAAAAAGATGGATTTGCTACAAGCAGCAGAAAAGAATGAAGATCTCCAGAGTGTTTCATCTGAAACACACAATTCTACCCTCAGTGTGATTGCAGAGAGAAGGCAGGCAGTTCCGGAACGGGGCCATCACCCACAGGTCAGGGAAAACTGTTTTCGGTGGGCACGCTACTATCAGACTTAAAGACACAAGGAAGGAGTTCAATAAGGTGTCCAGTTTACAAAGTAAGCCGACCAGAATCAGTAGCTATCACCAGTTAGCTAACACCAACTATCACCTGGCAGAAAAGGTAACGGGAGGAGAACATTCCACATATAATCTGGACGATAAATGTGAGACACCCAGGAAGAATCTCAGGAGGCACGCTGACGTCCCCGAGAATGCCCTGGGATGTCCTTGCAGCGAGGACAGCGAGCGTGTTGCTTCAAGGGAGCAGCAGGTGCTGCGGTTGGGATCTTCCGAGCTGGCGCGCCCATCATCCGTGCAGTCACGCGCCCTGGGGTCGTGCTCTCCTCTGAGCCGGGAAGTCGGCGATGGCAGCGACTCCCTGCTCCAGGCCCGGCCTGCTGTGCTCAGTGCCTGTCCCTGTCCCCAGTGCGGGGCAGGTGCCCGGGAAACGTCGGCTGGGTTCGTCAGCGAAGACGGAGATGACTGCCTGTCCAAGCTGTTCTAGAGGGTCTGTAAGAATCCACGATTGAGCCTTCGGACCCCAAAAAGTGATTTCAAACCACAGCAGTTCCAAGACAGCTGGGAATCTTATTTTCCCAAAACAGTACTCGCGGAGCCTGGGCAACGCGGGTAGAGGAGGACTCTGGGCCGTGGCTCGGCCTTGGGTGGACATGTCACGGCGTGCCTCCCAGGAAGGTGGCGATCGCGCAAAGCAGCAGCAGCCAGAAGACCCCCTTCTGACTTCTCAGCGGTGCTGCGGGCCATGAAACTCCTTGAAATGTCCCCAGGGCAGCCTTAGAGAACAGAAAAGGCCGTGGGGCACCAGGGCTGATTACGTTGATGGTAGTTGTGGAGGGAACCGCTGGTGGGAAGCAGCCCTCACCTGGAGACCCCGCCCTTTCTGCCCTCCTTGAGGTGGGAATTTAGAACACAGTCCCCTTAGAGGTAGACTAAGTCTCTACCACCTCTTCTTCTTCCGCTTGTGGGGGTCATTTCTTCCACTTGAGGACACCGGTGCGGAGGGAGCAGGAGCCGCTCCCGAAATGGGTGCCCCATGCCGCAGAAGGACTCTGGTTTGTGGGTCTCCGGCCCAGAGCCTCATTTGGGAGTGGAAGGCAGAAAGCACGGCCGTTCTGCACGTGAAAAGGGAGAAGCTTGTTGGGTTCGCAGGGAGGAGGGAGAGGATGCAGCAGAGGAGGAAGGGAGAGAGCTAAGGGGTGGGAGGGCACTGGGCCCACGGGTGGGGGCGGGCAGGGACTGGGGGAACCAGAAATCCTGTGCTCGGGGCAGCCGGGCCCCCACACAGAGGGCTGCACAGCCAGAGGATGACGCTGAGCTCCACAGTACACCTGCACAGGGGGCAGGAAGAAGCAATCTGGCACAATGAAAGGGGGCCGTTCCTGGGGATGAGAGAGGCCTGACCGTGAACGTGACTTTCTGTGGGTGATGCACACTTCTCTCTCACTGCAGGAGGAGAGGCAGGGGAGTGGGGAGCCCAGTTTCCAGGGCGTTGTGGACAGGCTTGGGGCGCAGCCTCCACAGTGAGTCGAGGTGAGGTGCTTCCACGTGGTTCCATGACCCCAAGGCCCCACACACCCCAGCAGGAGCCCCACCCCATGCCCGCCCTGGGAAGGGGAGCTCCCAGCCCCCGGAATGACCCAAGTCTTTGGGGGTCGTTTCTGGAGTAAGCACCGACGCTGTTGAACCAGGGACAGGCAGACCGAGACTCTTACAAGGTCTTACGAAGACCCTCCTCAAGTGGGCTCCTGCTGAGGGGAGAAGCTCCAGGTCATCTTCTCTCCCGGGTCAGTGACGTGATGATGTCAGAGGCCCGGGAACACGGGGCCCCGGTGCCGAGTAACTCCTGGTGCACTCAGGGAGTTTGTGCTCAGAGCTGACGGGTTGTAGGGAGGACGCAGAGCCAGGAGCCTGGGGTTGGGGGATCCATTCTAGTTGCCTCCAGAGCAACAAGGGGCCACAAGAAGTGGCTTCAGAACCAGTGACCTCAGACTGCACCAGCAGCAGTCACAAGGAGAGCATTAGCTTCTGCCTCCGTGCTGGGAGGGGTGACGAGGCCAGGCCCCATCAGCTGGAGGGACCACCAGGGAGCCATGGGGCCAGGAGCAGGACACCCGGAGTCTCAGATTTCAGAGAGCAGTTTTCAAGGTCACGGTCAGCACCAGAGCACCCTCAGCCTGGACCTAAGGAAGACATGGACTCTGGTGCAGAGATTCCAGAATGTCATGAAGACTCTCACTAAAAACTGTGGCTTTGACCTTTTCATGCGGCTGATGCCCTGGGCTTCATCTTCCCACCCTCCGCCCACCCCCGGCCTCACACACCGAGCGACAGAACACCTGAGCTTCGGGAAGCGTCCGGGCTCCGTGTTCGGGGCGGAGCCAGGCTCTCAGGTACCCAGGCAAGGCCGCATGGGACAGCTGACGAGGGTTTGGACGTTCTAGAGAGGAGACGAGTAACATCATGCAGCACTCTGCCACGCACGACTTCCACGTCCTGGGGTGCAAAGCGCAGGAAAGCAGGTGTGCGCAGCAAGCCCCGCTCGGGGGGTGTGTAGAGGGAAGTGACTTAATGTTTACTGACTAGTAAACAGGGTTGAGTGGGAAGAGTCCAACAGGAAGAACGTGATGAATGTAATTTGCTCTTATTGTCCCAACTCTTATACGTGGTGTGACATGTTTATTTCTGTTTTAGTAAAAGTTAGAAGCTGAAACTCTCCTGTGCACAAACAAGTGCACTGAGAGGGGGGTGGACTGACCGGGCAGGTACACACCTCACAGAATGCTCCACTGCGTGGCTGAATGACAAACGCTGCTCAGGAACGTGCTGGAACCGTGGTCAGGAAAACCGCCATGTCCCCCGAAACAGAGCATTCTGGGACGGGATCACACCTGTCATTTAAAGTTGGCAGCGCTCCCTGTTAACACGGACAATACACCAGGACATTAACTGAATACAGCAGAGCGCTAACACCACAGTGTTCAATCTACGGTCAAAATCGTCGCCATTTCTCCAAACCCCGAGGCTCAGGAAGGAGGCGGGGCCTTCTGGGGAGCAGCACTGGGCTCCTCCCAATGTGGACCCTGCGACACTGGGACGCAACCAGCCTCACCTCGCTGAACGTTTTAAAAATGAGTAAATGCAGTGTCGCAGGTTCGATTCCCAGTCAGGGCACATGCCTGGGTTGCAGGCCATGACCCCCAGCAACTGCACATTGATGTTTCTCTCTCTATCTCTCTCCCTTCCCTCTCTGAAAATAAATAAATACAATCTTAAAAAAATGAGTAAATGCCAGCCAAGGTCTTGTAAGGGACAGCAAGCAGCTCTAACTGAAATGGAAAAGGAGAGTGAGCAGCTCACGAACTTGGAGGCCAGAGAGGCCAGCAGTAGTTCCGCTGCCTCCAGGTTCTCTCGCTTTCTCTCTCTCTGTCCCTTCATCTCTGTCCCTTGTGTCTCTCTGTCTTTGGCACACATGTCTGTGCCCGTGCACACACACACGTGCCTGGGTGCGCGCACACACACACACACACACACACACACCCGGTTTCTCTCTCTGAGTGGGCCGACACCCATTCCTTGACCAAAGGGGAGTTTGTCCTGGGAAGCCCGAGCCTGATCCAGTCAGCTCGCCCATCAGGGGCTCCTCTCTAGGCTAGAGAGTCTCCTTCCCCCCCGATCTGAAGAAGCAAACCACAGGACCGCACAGCTGCAAGGCAATGGGGTCGACCAAAACCTCAGGGAGCCTGGAAGCAGGCCCCCCCACCCCTGCCGAGCTCCCAAGGGGCACGTAGCCCGGCATTATAACATGCTGGCGCCGCTTTGTGGGGCCCTGTCCCGAGATCCCAGCCGAGCCACACCCGGGCCCCCCACCCACAGCTCACAGATACGTAGTTTGTTACTCGACCCAGAAAACTAACGTGCCTGTTGTCTGAAGTCTGCTACCAGTGACCAAGAAAGGGAGGAAGCAGGGATAACGTACATGCACAGGTGCCTACATTTTCGTAGAGAACTCTGGAAAGGTCAGCAGGCGGCCGACCCCACACCCGCAGGTGAGGGAGAAACGGAAGGGCCCGGGGGATTGAGACTCCTCAGGCCGTCACTGTTGGTACCATTTGAATAACTTCAACCCCTAAAAGAGTAGCTATTCAAAAGGTTAAATTACATTTTTAAAGATTTTCCGCTGTTCCATTTAGCAACCAAAGAGTACTTTCCAGGTTTGAAACTCTCCTGTTTACGTTCAGAGCACCTTTTCCCTGGGCTCTCTCCTGCGTGACCATCGTTGATACAACCTGTCCTGTTTCCTCCAGAATGTCTTCCTTTAGCCTCAAGTTGCCATCGGCAAAAGCATTCCAGACCCTAGCCATTGCTTTTGCTCAGCACCCAACTGGGGGCCCGGCAGGAGGGGCACCCCAACATGTGCTTGCCGGAGGGATGGAGGAATCCCGGCACCTCTCGGGTGTGGTTCCCGCCCCTCCCCGCCCGTGTGAACAATGTTGCCAACCCGCCTCCGGCAGCCGGATCCCGCTCCCCACTTGAAATAGCGCCTCTCCACGGAACCAGCTGCCCGGCCGCCTCCTTCCCGCCCCCCTGCCGTGGGGACGTGCGGAAGGAACGTGACTCGACAGCATTTCAAGCATCTCTGAGGGGCCATGTGAGTGCGGAGCAGACGCAGCGACGGCAGCAGGGAAACGCGGGCATCTGCTCCTCTCACGCTCCTTTTCTGAAAACGACTTTGGTTTCTCCAGCATGCTCGCTCTCTCCACGGGGCCGTCTCGCCGCAGCCACGGCACGCGGGGGCCGAGCTGGGAGGCAATGGCACAGCCCCCCGCCTGTCCCCTGTGGTGGGCTCAGCCCTGCCGAGATTGGGTGCTCCTCCCACCCACCGGAGCCGGTGTCTGTTCTCCGGGTCATTCGGGCTCTTCCTTCCCAGGGGCCGATGTCCCTGGTCCAAAGGCAGGGGCCCCACTGCACGTGCTTTCCTACAACCAGGGGACGCTCTATTGTTCCTTTTACTCTCTTCCAGGAGGAGGGCACAGCGCAGTTTGAACCAAACCCCAGGAGCCCTGAAAGGAATCCTTGAGTGTAGACGAGAGTTCAGGGGTCAGGCCAGGAGGAGGGGGACAGGGGACCCTTGTGACGCCTCACAGTACCTGCCCTTTAAACTGTGCACATGCTTACGTGCACAGATCCCTTGGATGAAAAGGTAAAGACAAAGAAACAGTGAAAATCAGCATGCTATTCCAAACATCAAAAACAACTTCAATTCCACAAAACTAATGAACAAAGTATGAGGTCGAAATCAAGAAGAAGAATGGGGAAATTCACACACGACCGAATGTTTTACTGTATGCTAACTTATGTTCTCCCCAGTGACTAGGTTTTGTTGCCGCTGATCAGCTTTGCGTCTTTTATGTGATTCCTTGGAGCTCATAACGCAGCTCCGAAGCCTTCACCTAGACCGAGCGTCTCCGTCGCTCAGGGCCCTGTCCGCTGCGGGGCACAGGGCTGGCCCTGCGTGCCTCCCCCAGGAACGCTGTGGGTCTGCGTCAAAGGGACCCAATCTCTCCGAGTGGGGACCCCCGCAGACTTCCTCGGGGGTTCCTTTAAGAACCCTCTGCGTGAAAACGGTTCTCAATTTTCTGTTGAGCTTCACAAAGACAGCAGTTGTTAGCTTGCTTAATGTGCCTTTCAGAAGGCTCCACAAGATAAATTTTCCTCTGAAAGTAAAATCCCCGGAGAGCCAGTCTTCGGATGAAGTGGCGTGTAGCCGTGAAAATCTGTCGCCGCACATTCTCCTGAGCTCCCGGGGCCACGGGCCTCAGCCTGCCGGGCAGGCGGGTGACTCGGGCACCTTCCAACCCATAGACACACTGGAAGTGTGTGTGAATGCCCATTCAGGAGGCAGAGAAAAACTGATTTTCTTCCTTTTCTAAGGTGTTGATTTTAACTGGGTAATAAAATATTCACCATCACAGCATCATATTTTAACACACTTCTCTCACAATGAATTGACTAACCGTTAAAAATTGGCCGACTCCAGGATGGTGGCAGGAGACATTTAAATACCTGAAAGATCTTATTGTGCTAAAAAATAATGTGGTCGTGCTCATCACGCATCCCCAGCTGACGGGGTTGAAGTGGCTCCAGGTGGTGACGTCCCTTAGACCAATGCAGAAGCACGTGCCAGTCTGTTCGTGGGCGCCCGCCCTCAGCCAGGTCTCAAGGAACTCCTACAAGCACATGGGGTTCCAGGAAGGAGCTCACCTTCACACCTCACAAAGCACAGGCGGAAGCGAGGCCACCTGACCCAGAGAGAGCAGGAACCTCGGCAAGCCGAGTCGACCTCCAGAGGCTTTGGCCACTGAATCCTCTGACATAGGGGATAAAATGAGCAGTCTAATAATAATAATAAAAAAACCCACAAAACAAAACAAAAGCGTTGCATTAGGGTGCCCAAGGCTATCCACGTGAACAATAATATCTAAAAAGCAACATTAAACGTATGTAAGTAAAAACGCAATAATTCTAATTGAAAACCCAATGAGGCACTGCCGAAGAGAGGATCTGTGAGCCAAGAGATAGACGGGAGCGAAGTCTCAGCAGAGGGACACCGCCATGGAGCTTCCAGAGAGAGAGGTCAGAGGTCAGGGAGCGTGGGGTGCAGTGAGCAGGGAACAACAGGGAATCGTGGTGGCATGAAGACAACGGTGTGCGAGGCAGTAGCCGGGTTCATGCTGACCCAGGACGGACCAAGGAAATCCACACCGAAAAAATCACAGGGCGATCGTCAGCACGCCAAAGACAAAGAGATACAAGCCCGTTGCCAAGGGTGACACATGTGATGGCTGATGTCTCCCGTGCACTAAAGAAGCTAGAAGGCAGTACACGGACATCGTCAATAAATCGGGAGAAAATAACAGTTGGATACAATTGTATGTCCTGTGGGAGCAAAACCATAGCTTTTGAGAATGAGGACAGAAGAAGGTCATTTCAGAACAGGAAAAATGGAGAAAGTTTGCTGCCCACAGGCGTTCACGGAAGGTGGTTGCGGTGAACGCGCCTCAGGCAGAAGGAAAGCAGGTGCACGCTGCTGGGGTGAGATTTTAAAAAGCACAGGCAGACTTCCGGCCAAGGTGGAGGCGTAGGTAGATATACTCCTTGCACAACCAAAAAAGGACAACAACAAATTTAAAAACAAAAGACAACCAGAACTGCCAGAAAACCAAACTGTATGAAAGTCCAATGACCAAGGAGTTAAAGAAGAAACATTCGTCCAGACCGTTGGGGGTGGGGGTGGGGGGCGGAGACAGGCAGCCGGGGTGGAGAGGACTCCGGCAAGGCGGTGGCTGGTGGGAGGTGGGGTCCCACATTTGCGTGCAGATAAACTGGGAGGAACAACTGGGGAACGGGGCAGACTGCACACCCAGGGTTCCAGTATGCGGAAATAAAGCCTCAAAACCTCTGATTGAAAACACCTGTTGGGTTCAGGCAGTGGAACAAACTCCTAGCCTCACAGGAGAGTTCGTTGGAGGGACCCACAGGGTCCTAGAATGTACACAAACCCACCCACCTGGGAATCAGCACCAGAAGGGCCCACTTTGTGGAAAGTGGGGGAAGTGACTGAAAGCCAGCAGAGAGTGGAGCGAGTGGCACTGTTCCCTCTGGGATCCCTCCCCCACAGACAGTGCTCAACAGAATGAAGGAACAAGAATTCAAAAAAATGAGGAGAAGCTTAGGAACCTCTGCAACAACTTTAAACGTTCTAACATCTGAATCATAGGGGTGCCAGGAGGAGAAGAGGAAGAGCAAGAAATTGAAAACTTCTTTGAACAAATAATGGAGAACTTCCCCAAACTGGCAAAGGAAATAGACTTCCAGGAAGTCCAGGAAGCTCAGAGAGTCCCAAAGAAGTTGGACCCAAGGAAGCACACACCAAGGCACATCATAATTCCATTACCCAAAATTAAAGAGGAGAGAATCCTAGAAGCAGCAAGAGAAAAGGAGACGGTTACCTACAAAGGAGTTCTCATCAGACTGTCAGCTGATTTCTCAAAAGAAACCTTGCAGGCAAGAAGGATCTGGGAAGAAGTATTCAAAGTCATGAAAGGCAAGGACCTACATCCAAGATTACTCTATCCAGCAAAGCTATCATTTAGAATGGAAGTGCAGATAAAGTGCTTCCCAGATAAGGTCAAGTTAAAGGAGTTTATCGTCACCACGCCCTTATTATCTGAAATGTTAAAGGGACTTATCTAAGAAAAAGAAGATAAAAAATACGAGCAGTGAAATGACAATAAACTCACAACTATCAACAACCTAACCTAACCTAACCTAAAAACCTAACCTAACCTAAAAACAAACAAACAAAAAAACAACTAAGCAAACAACAGAACAGGAACAGAATTACAGAAATGGAGATCACATGGAGGGTTATCAGTGGGGAAGGGGAAGAGAGAATGGGGAAAAAGGTAAGAGAATAAGTAGCATAGATGGTAGGTAGAAAACAGACAGGGAGAGGTTAAGAATAATATGGGAAATGGAAAAGCCAGAGGACTTATACATGTGATCCATGGACATGAACTAAGGGGGGGAGTGCAGGTGGGAGGGGGGTGCAGGGCGGAGGGGATTAGAGGGGGGAGGGAAATGGGACAACTGTAATAGCATAATCAATAAAGTATATTTTTTTAAAAAACCCAGGCAAACACATAGATGAAGCTAACAAAATTGACTCCATAAAGGGATAATAATAATTTCTTGGGAAATTAATTTTTTTAAAAGAGAACTGGTAGGCATAATAAGTCATTTGGGAAGAAAATACTTAGAGTCGAACTATTCTAGCGCCCTCACAGTTTTAGATTTTGAAAGAGTAGCTATTTACATTAAATTTAATCTCAGGAATAAAGACAGTGTAAGAAAATTTAGTGTATAACTAACAAACTAGATGAGGGAAAGAAATGAAGAAAAAAATTACTCAAGTATAATTTCAAAGAAAACAAGAAAGGGGGGTAAAAACAGAAAATCAGAATAAAGAGAAAGTACAAAACGGAGATGTTATAAATAAATCCAAATATATCAATGACTACAATTTAAAAAGAGAATTGGATATGTCGGGTTAAAAGAAGATACCAAATTATACTTTTGGAGCAGACTAAATTTTTTTTAAAAATCTAGCTACCTCTTTTTTTATAAGAGACACACTAAATTATATGGCTACAAGATAAAATAAAGTTTGTGAATAAAAGGCTGAGGCAGAGCTGCCAGGAAAATATTAATCAGCAAAGAAACTGTGATGTGTAATTGATAGCAGATAAACTAAAGCCTTCAGGCAGAAAAAGGCGTTATTGGTAACTAGGTTACTGTTTCATTCCGCAGGCACGCTTCACAAGGCAGACGGACTCATGGACGGAACCTAAAACTCCGGGGTCCGGCAGAAGTGGGGCCCACGTGATGTGGCTGGTAGGGTAATAACACGGGTGTAACAATGTATAGTTTTAATGTGAACATTTCACCTAAAATGTCACATGGGGTGTTTGAGTGTGATGTTGTCACATTACAGGATGACACGCTTATGATTTTGTAATAAAAGATTTTGTAATGAAAGGGGGCGTTCTTTGTGCTGGACCCTGTGAAGAGCACAAATATGGACAACACCTGCAAAAAGAAATGCGAAAATCACCGTTGCAGTTGGAGGTTCGAACACACCTCCTCCACCGTTAGCAACGGTTGGCGTCAGGACGGCGGCGGGGGAAGCCGAGGGGAGGTGTGAATGTCCTAGTGCGCCCACGCTGTGGGCGTGCCGCGGGCATGACGGGCCGTGTCCAGAGAACCGGACAGTCCCTTCGAAGGGGCTCCCGTTGGCCACGTCTGGGTCGGGGTGAGCATCAGAACGTGACAGTGATGGAGTCCAGTCACACCTGGGTGCTCGTCAGCTCCAGAACATGTCCAACCCTGCCCTCGTCACATTCAGACGAGAAAAAGTACGTTTCAGCGCCAGGTGCCTGCTTGGGACTCGTCACACCTGCCGGAACTCGCCTGGGTCACCACGCCGCCCAGCAAGAGGCAAGGCTTCCTCCTTCGGCACTCACCGGTCTCGAGTTCGGGATGAATGAATGAACGGTGAGCAAGCACCAAGGCGCCACCGTACAGCTCTTTGAGTTGATACAGACTAGTTAGTAATTAACTAATGAATTAGTAAGGGAGGAGGAACCACTCCCTCACCATGGAGTGTCAGCTGACAGACCCACAAGAAGGGACAGAACGAGAAAAGTCTCTCGTTTGGCCACCGAGGCGGTTCAACATCACGGGCAGAGCGGCCGCAGGTTGGAGCGCTCCGTGAATGACACCTGCTTTTATTCACACTTCGTTATGGGGCTACCTTGTTGTTCTTCCCGAATCTCCCGGGGAGCGGGGGAGGCTGTCTAGGGTGGTGAGGTGTCACCCAGCCTGTTACATGGCTTCATAAACTGTCACTGAGATTCAGTTGAAAAACGAAATGGTGTTCTGGATAAAATCAGTGCCGTTTGGTCCCGCTGCTCCCAGAACTGGCCTGTGCCTTCTTGTCTGTCTTTATTCTTGATTTTATAAACTATGTATTCATTCGGCATCGAATACAGGCTCAGCGACACTGCTGCTCCCCGCTGGGCAGACCCACCAACACCCACAGCGTCCTGCACTCACTGCATAGTGCCGTCCCCCTCGGAGTCGCCCGTCCCCCTCGGAGTCGGCCAGGAATCTGAGGCCGGCCACCGCCTCGGGCAGAAGGCTCGGACTGAGGACAGGCTGGGAAGGAGACTGCCCTTCGCCCTCCCCCCTCTCGCAGCTTTGGAAGTTTATACCAGATGAATCCCAACCCTTATGTTAAATAAGTAAAATTAACTTTTAAAGACTTAAAATCTTCTTGGAACTAAACCTGCACCCTGACAATTCTGAAAAGCCTGTCGCCACCCAGTAACTTGAGTCATAAGCCGAGACAGTGGACTTCATCTTTATCCCAACGTAAATGTAGCACATCTAAAAAATTTCACATTGTTGAGTTGGCAGGTGATAAAAGTAAAAAAGCAAAAGGTAAGCACCACGTGTTAAGGGGCCCCTCGGAGAAAAATAATAATGACGCGGAGAGTGCGGAGCGGCGTGTGAGCAGCACCAGGCGGGTGGAGGTGCTGAGGTCCAAGTCCGAGAGCCAGTGTCAACACTGATGGGGACAATGTCAGTATCAAAAAAAAAAACCTCAGTATTTGCTCTAAAAATGCAAAGCAAGTCCACACGTATCAGATGTTTGGAACGGTTTACGGTTGGAGAAGGATCGCAGTACAATAACCCTACGTGTGGCTGCAGGTAAGGTCTTCTCTGATAAGCTAACCGTCTCGTCAGGACTTGTAACCACGACACGTGTGAGAGGCGCCGGAGAGGACCGTCACGGGGTGCACGTGTGTGTGCGAAGGCCTCCGAGCACCGCCAGCGGCGTCCTGCCCTTCTGACTGCAGAGGAGAGTCCGGACGGACAGAAGGAAGGGACCCAGTGCCACTCCATGGGAAGGGCAGTGCTTGTGGCTCATATCTTGTGTTACTTCCTCAACGTCTGTGCGCTCATTTTGAACAGTCACAGGACGGCTTGGGTCTGTGTGCCTCTGGCACGTTACATTTTCCTGGCATATGGGGGTGCTCTTCAGATTCTGACTCTTTTCTTCCTACAGCAAGTTTGTGTGGGATTTGACTTGGACGCTTTTCTGTCGCGTGTCTCTGTGAATGTGGCTGTCCTGAGTTTTGGGAGCGCTACCATATACATCACAGACAGGTGGGGCAGCAGGAGGCTTACGGTCGGGACTCCGAGAAGCACGGCGCTAGTGAAGCTCTCGTCACAGCCGTGGCCTGCAGGCCGTTTTCCGTGTGAACGGCTGTAACTCCTCGTTTGCCCGCCGCTGATGCTGCATGCACCTTGTGACTCGATTCCTGAGATTCCCTGGTTTCGCTTCCTTCCCCTGTTTTTATCTAAACCATCCTTCCCCTTCATCCCTGTGTCCTTACCCTGCTCAGTCTTGATTCTGCTTCAGCGCTGTCTCCAGCCTGGGGGAACCGGCCCTGAAAGGGAGCTCCGGGGACCCAGGGCCGAGCACTGGCCAAGACTGCACCCTCTGTTGGAGGCGGCGAGCATTCGCCTGCTGTCACGGTGGGGGGCGGTCTTCTCGTCCAGTCTGCTCTTCTCAGATCGGTCCACCACGCTTTCCGGTGAGTGCCTGCGGGCTGCTTTGTGGATTCTCCTTGTCTGAGGTCCACCGGACCGCCGTTCCTCTGCTCGGCTTCATCCTGCTGATTATACCTCGTTCTTATAGCTGTTGGTCTCCTGTCCCTGTCAAATGAATTCCAGAGATTAGAGGAATACCTGGTCACCTAGCCGTGTGGCAAATGTTGTCCAGCCACTTTGGTGTTGGTGTGGTTATTCAGATGCTCGGTGTGTTTATAGGTGGGCTCCAGGAGGATGAAACACTGTGCTGTCCCCGGTTGAGAATCATCTATTTGCTTTTAGAAAGGATGTGTGTTCCCTGGCTGGTGTGGCTCAGTGGATTGAGTGCTGGCCTGCCAACCAAAGGGTCACTGGTTTGATTCCCAGTCAGGGCACATGCCTGGGTTGCGGGCCAGGTCTCCAGCACAGGGTGTGTGAGAGGCAACCACTCATTGATGTTTCTCTCCCTCTCTTTCTCCCTCCCCTCCCCTTTCTCTAAAATTAAATAAATAAATACATCTTTAAAAATAAATAAATAAAAAGACGAGTGTTTCACCAAATCAGAGATGGGTAGAATACCTTATGTTGTGTTATGCTATGTCATGTTACCCCATATTATAGTGTGTCATGCTGTGTTGTCTTCTATTCCATGTACAAACACATTTATTATATTCTCGGGGACCTCCATGCTTCTCCTTGGCCTCTCCCCGCCGCAGCAGTCCCAGGCCGGAGTCCTTGGGTTTAACGTGCACGTTATTCAGCTGGAAACCTCGTTAGAGCACAGGTGCTGGTCCGGTGGGGCTGGTGGGGCTGGCGACCCTGCGTGTCTCGCTGCTCCAAGGCCACGTGGGTGCTGGTGGTCTGCAGACCACACCTAGAGTAGCGGTGGTCTGGGTGGCCGCACGTTGTCGACGCGTATCATCCGTGATTCTAACAAAGGATTATCTCGGGAATTTCCCAAAGTATGTGCTACCCTTATTCTTTCTAACAATAATAGAAGCTGAAATTCCATACAAAGTACTCTGAGACTGGCATGATACTGCACAATATCACAGTCACTCGATTAATCCTCCCTAATCTCATTTTTATTGAAATCATAAAATAATGATCGGATTAACTGCCACCATGGTTGGAATTGGGATGAAACCTGAATTTTTATTCCAAACTCCTGTCTTGTCCTGCTGCGTCACATCCCACCTTACCGGGGTGTACACAAGGTCCTGTTTTGGTCTTTGTCATGCTTTCCTGATCTTTTCCTTGTTTTGCTTTGAAATATTTGTCATTGAACTTGAAACCGTTTCCTCCACTTGCTGGAACACGCGCCTCAGTTCCGATCAGCTGCGTCCTGACTTCCGCGTCCCCTTGCCCGCAGCTACGCAGCTCGGTTGCCATGGCGGCTGCTGGGAACGGGGGAAGCCGGCACCCGGCACGAAAACACCGCTCCCCGGTTAAACGGCTTGTTCTCGAGGCATCGTAGCGTGGCTTCTCATTACGCGAAGCTGAAGTAAAGGTGATTTAAAACACAGCGTGTGGATGGGTTGATTTATTCCGTCGCCATCTAGATTCCCGGGAAATAAATCATGTTCATCGGCCCTGCCAACAGTTTAGGAAGGCACAGGGAGAGAGAGAGTGCTCGGTAATTGGAGAGAAAAGGAGCCGTGCCAGTTGCACAAAATACAGAATGGAGGCCTCTCTCTTAGAGCCCACTCCGCCGGAGCTGCAGCCTCTGCCACGGAGCAAGGTTGGGCTCCGCTCCTGGGAGAACAGGGGACCCTGCTTGTGCGCGCCTTAGCCAGCGCCCGGGAGGGCATCTGCTACAGGCTCCTGCCGGCCTCCGTCTCCCGGGCCTGGTTGCACCCGCTGCTGGGGAACAGGGAACTGCATTCGGGACGCGCGCGCGCAGTGATACTGATGCTCAGGCGGAGCGGGCTCCCCGCTTCCGCGCGCAGAGCTCCCCTCGGACACCGGGCTCGGGGAAGCCAGCCTCACTCGCTGGCTTGGGTGGCCGGGCTGCAAAGGAGAGTCACAAAAACCCCTCTTCACACACATCTCCCACCTTTCCCCCAGCCTTGCTCAGTGGAGGCACGTGTTTTGCCCTTGACCGTAAACTCCGGCAGGTCCCAATGCTCCTTTTCACTCCAGTGGAATCCGTAGCTCCCCCCTGCAGCCAGGGGAGCGTTCTGGCCCAGATCTGGGGAGCGTGGATTGCAGGAATCACATCTTGAGTAGCTCACGTAGGAGGCCAGCTTAGCTTCCCCACCTGTGGTTGGCCACGGGAGTGAACACCTGCCTCCCGGGCGGGCTGGGGTTGGTTCCATCCGTGAGTCGGTTTCGTCTGAGACATCCGAGGGGCAGCGTTGGAATCGCAGCCGCCTCCCGCGCCCCGCACCTCTGTGCCAACCGGGACCCCCGCCCTCTTCAACGTCTCAGCCCATGTGGTGGGGACCTCTGAGCGGAGGGACGGGGAACGCACTCGAAACCACCTTGGCCCAGGGTCTCACTCCGGACAGATAGTCCCGCAAACTGAAGAAACGGAACAAGTATTATCGAGGCCTGCTGTACAATGGACGCATTCCACAAACAGGAAGTGCTTTTGCAATGCAAACGATGAGAGGCGTGGGCGCGCAGGATTGGGGAAGACTCGGTGAGGGGGTGCAGTGGGAGGGACTGCAGAGCCTGGCCGTTCAAGCCTAATGCTCACGTGAGTAGACTGATGTGTGAGACGGTGTGCCGGCCTGGGCTCTGCACAGAGCTCCACAAAACCGGGCAGCTTGAAACCACAGAGACGAGTCCCCCACGGCCTGAAACCCAGGGCTGGTGCGCTGTGCCCCCTCTGAAGTCCCTAGGGAAGAACACTTCCAACCTCTTGTGGCTTCTGGTGGCCCCAGCCCTGCCTTGGCTCGTTATAGCGTCACTTCAGTCTCTGCCTCTGTCTTCATATGGTTTTCTGTGTGTGTGTGTGTGTGTGTGTGCACGTGCACGTGTGTGTGTCTTCTTTTTTTATAAGGACGCCACTCCCATTGGGTCTCCCCGCTCCAGCGTGGCCTCATTGTAACCAATCATACTTGCAGTGACCCTACTTCCAAATAAGGCCACAGTCTGAGGTCCTGGGGGTTGGATGTATCTCTTTAAAAGACACAGTTCAACCCCTCATAGGCGGCACATTCATCGTCAAACTTTTGAGCGACAATAGGGAAGTCCGTGTTAGAGCCAATGTCACTCCAGGGCAGACGCGGGAGCCGCTCACTGGGACATCCCCGGCGCCGAGTGGGCGGGGGATTTTCTCTGGAAATCCTCGGACCAGGTCCCTGGAGGTGCCTTGAGGGGCGTCAGGGAAGGGCCGCGTCCGCCTTTCGTGCCTGGGTCCATGAGAGCAGGTCAGCGGGGGTCAGGGCAGCTCAACCCGGTCCCCCACGGCATCAGCCCAGCTCTCGTTTCCTCCCAGGTCACGCAGAACCGACCCGCCGTCTGCCAAACTCTGGAACTGAAAGGTGCGGCTCTCCCGCCCACTCTGCCGGCGTGGCGCCGAGCCGGGAGGCGGCAGCTGCCACACTTGTCGGTGTGTCTCTGCCCGGCACATCTCTCCCTGTGAAGACCAGCCCGGCCGGGGTCACAGCAGCCCGCACAGGCCGGCGGCTGCCGGCGCTCCCGCGGGGCGGGCGGAGGGTGTCGGGACCCGGGAGTACTATCTCCTGGGGACGCAAGGTGGGGAGGCCATGCAGCCGGGGCTCAGCGTCTTCTCCCCGAAGGAGAAGGTGCTTCGGTCCCGAGAGCAGGTGAAGACAGGCAGGGACACGCGTGCCTCAGGGGGCACGGCACCTGTGATGAGCCCGGTTGACCCGAGCCCCCGCCAGCTCCCAGGAAGCCCCGTGTGGATTCCCGAGACCCTAACCCTGTCTGTGCCTCCGTTCTGTGTCTGTGACAGAGCCCCTGACTTATGCCCTTGAACTTCACTGCTGTGGAGGGGATGAACCCAGGAGGGCCGGCCCTGCAGGCTGACACTCCCCCCCACACTAGGCCTGGGGACCTGGGCACCGTCTGCCAGGGACGGTCCCCACTCCAGCCGTGTTCCCCCTCCCCCCACTCCAGCCGTGCTCCCCCTCCCCCCACACCTGCCCCCACGGGCCGGGACACAGGTGCTGCGAATACTCCCAGCGGGATACATTTACATTCATTTCAATTAATTAACAATAACGTTGCTCATCTCCTTAGAATTCAGTTAATGAAGCAGGCCATGACTTTTTCTTTAAGCCCAGAGGAGATAGAACAAGCCTCCTTTTCTCTCTCCCACTTGAAAGTCTCCCCAAGTCCCTGTCCTCACAGCTGCCCCCCCTGGGGCAGATGTTCCCACGGACCCTTTGCTGGGCGCAGCCCGGGGCCTCACAGAGGACTTCCCGGGGGGCGGGGGGGTGGCGTTTGAAAGGGCCCTGCAGACAATCAGCTGCTCTTCCTTGCCTTCTGCCTCTCCTCCCCCTTCCTCCCCAGTCGCTTCTGCTCTAGGAGCCTACCAGGAACCGTCTGGAAGGAGAACAGAGTCATGAAAGGAAAATGCACAGGGTGGGGAGGGGCCCCGGCGCCCCTCGCCCCCGTCGGCCCTGCTGATGTGCTGGTGGAGGGCTGAGCACGGGAGAGAGGGCTGTGCACGCGGACCCCCGCTCACGAGGCCGGTGGTACCCGACCCTTCCCACAGCCCGGGGGGCCGGCCAGCTGCAGCCGCGGGAGCTCCACCAGCCCTTGTGGAACGCAGAAAATGTGTGAGTCCCAGCGGCAGGGATCAGAGCCCACCCATGTCTTGGCTGATGTGTGTGGGGGACGCGGGGTAGGGGGGGTGCCCGCAGGCAGCTGGATTGTGTCCGGGGACCGGAGTTCACAGAACAATGGGGCCGGGGAGGTGGACTCGGGGGCTTCCCAGGGGCTGCTTAAATGGGTCCCTCTCCCCATTCGGTTTTCATCGCTGAGGGGGCGTGATTGCCGCCTGGAAGCAGGCCAGGCGTGCTCCCAGAATGCCGTGCCTGCCATTGACTTTCTTCTAAACAGAGCTGGCGACCTCTTGTCCTTCCCGCCCCTCGAACACACTAGGCGAATTGCCCTCTAGAAACGCTGGGCTGTGGCTTCCAGTGCTGGACAGGACAGCAGGAACACTGATGAGGGACTGGACAAGAGCAATGCCATTCGCCACGGGACCCCCGCCCACACACTGGGACACGCACAGGGACCGTCCTGCAGTGCCCTTGGGCGGGGGGGGGCGGGGGCAGGGAGCACAGTGACCCCCAGTCCCTGGAGCCCTGCCAGTGCCCCTGGGATTACAGAAATGCACCTGGTCCGTCTCGAGGAAGCAGCTCCCTCAGCCTCCTGACAAAGCCTGACAATGACCGTGGCTGGGCCCCTGAGATGCCACCGTGGCCTCCCCACCCCACGGATGGCCCCCAGCACCCGCCGAATCCCCTGCCCTCCTACACGCAGCGTCCTGGGCGGCGAGGAAGGCGGGAGACAGCTCTGCCATCGCCAGGGCCTGGTTTCCCAGCCAATGAGCTTCTAAAAGGGAAACCGCTCGAGCTTGTCTCTGTGGTACAAGGTTTCCTGAATTCTTTGGTGAGATTTCTCTGCCTTGTTTCTTTGAGACAGGCAGCCGAGAGGGGGCCGTGGGCGTGGGGGGAATGGACGCGGGGAGAATGGACACGGCATCAGGACCGGCCAGCACGTAGGGGGGCTAGATGCAGCCCCTCGTCTCGGCTGCCCGGAGCCCTTCCAGGTGCCAAGTCCTGAGGTTGAGGTTCCAGGAGGTTGAATGAGTGGTTCAAGCTACTTGAAACAGTAGGGGAAAATCTCCCAACCCGGGGTCTTCCAAATGGGGGGCTGCTTGACCAGTGCCCCGGTGGTCCCGGGGAGCTGTCACATTGGCCTTGGGCACGTGACAAAGCCCCATTTGGGGGGCTGTGACTGAAGAACTATGGGTCTCCGGTGAAATAACTGGTGACTAATTGCAGCCACTCTTGGGCACAATTTAACAGCCATGAGATAGTCCCGGATGTTTGTCTTGGTGGCTGCCACCTTGTTGCGAGGCCGACTGCAGTGACAGAATTTGTGTCGGGGATGCCGTGTCCTTGCCACGCCGCGCCAGCCAGCCAGCTCTGCTCAGCCTGCCCGCCCCGTCCCTCCTCTCGCTTCAGCCGCGTCTGCAGTGCACGGCACAGGAGGGACGGTGCAGCCCAGCCTGCTCTGCCGTTTGCCTTTGGGTCGGCGGGTGTGGTTTGGCAAAGCAGACGGCGGCCAGCAAGAGAGGTTGTTTAAAACTGGCCACCTTCCTTCAACTTGAGGAAAACAGAAGGAAAATAAACTCACTGTCCATAGTGTTTAACGCAAGCGAGACGACACATCCACTCTCACCCGGGTACAGCCCAAAAGCGCATCCGTCACTCTTGGCTCTGACTCAGTGAAAGGTTTTCTCTGTGGCATCGACGGTGCTTTTGTTCCAGTGAATGTCATTGTGAGATGGATTTTTAAATTTTATTTAACACACCCATCCCCGCCAGATACTGCTGTACGTGACTCACAGCCATTCATGCAGGAGTCCTCAGGGTCGGGACTGCTGTCGCTGCTCGCCTATTGTGGGGAAGGGCACGTGGGCGGAGAACCGTTGGGCTCACCAGCGGTTATGAAGTCTTGCCAAGATCCAAATTCAGGGTCCACTCTGCTGTGCCTAAAATTAAAAAAAAAAAAATAAAGGGTCCTTCGGCGCAGCTCAGTGGATTGAGCTCAGGCTGCGCACCAAAGTGTCGCAGGTTCGATTCCCAGTCAGGGCACATGCCTGGGTTGCAGGCCACGGCCCCCAGCAACCGCACATTGATGTTTCTCTCTCTCTCTTTCTCCCTCCCTTCCCTCTATAAAAATAAATAAATAAAATATTTTAAAAATTGTAAAAAATAAAGGAAAAAAACTAAACAAGTCCTTATTTCTTAAATAAGTTGCAAAGAACCGTTCTCCAATAGACTTCACTACTTTCCCCACCCCCGTCCCAGCATCCTTCTCTTCTCCCTCCGTACACCCCCCCTCCCCCCCCGCCGAAGCACAAAATGCTGTCTTCCGGGGTGACAGCCTCCGAGTCCTTATCTTCGGTTCTGGAAAACATTCTGTAGCTTGTTAATAAACATGCCTCCTCTTTAGATTAAATTATTACTCATAGCACACGGAACAAAATGCACCTGTTTGATCTTCGCCGAACAGTATCTCCTAAGATAGTAGAGTGACGAGATCATTTCTGACGGATGAAAACGGCCCGAGGCGAGGACGGGCTGTAACAAATGAGAAGGCAGGCTCCTTGTTCGTTCCGAGACCTCTGATCAGCACTAAGAGCAGATTAAATACATTCCTTCCAGGAAGAGATACGATATCAAAAAATTCTGCTTTCAAGTCTGATGGATTGGTATTTATGAGAGTGCGCGTGGAAGAGATTCTCTCTGTTAGGAGAGTTCCCGCTGAGTTATTAGCACCCATGTATTACACTATGTTTCATATCTGAAGGCTTAGCTAATGCATTCTATTACTGAGTGGTACATGTATTCCCTGCCCCTGATGGCATCCTGCCTCCCCTGCTTGGCCCAGCCTGGATCCCACTGAATGAAAAAGTGACCATTTTATGAAATGTCCTCCCTGGGTCCCTGTCCTTCTGCTATTCTCCCAGCAAAATGCCACAGCCGGGTCTGGATCCACAGTCCACCAACTCAGCCCCTTGATTTCACTTCTTGAGTAACTGGGTTCATGCCACGACCAGGTCCCGGTCTCCAGCCTCAGCTGAGTCAGCATGTGCTTCTCACGTCTTTTAGTTGTTCGTGGTCATCGACTGTGGGGGCAGAATCATAGCCTCCAAAGGTGCCTATGTTTCAATCTGCAAAACCTGAAACACTACAGTTTACATGACAAAAGGGACCTCGTGGATGTGACTGAGTTAAGGAACTGGAGATGGGGACATTATCCCGTGTGCCAATGTAGTCACAGGGGTCCTTATGAGCAGGAGGCCAGAGGATGAGGGGTAGAGAGAGACAGAAGGAGAAGAGAAGAGGGGGGAAGGGGGAGGAAGAGGGAGGAAGAGGGAGAGGGCAGGGAGAACGAGATCAGAAGACGCCACCCTGCTGGCTGGGACCAAGAGCCGGGGAACGGGGGTGCCTCCAGAAGCTAGAGAAGTCTAAAACATAGATTCTCCCCTAGAGTCTCCAGAAGGGACACAGCCCTGCCGAGACCTTCATCCTGGCCCCGCTGAACACGCTTAGGGTTGTTCAAATCCCTAGACCTGCAAGAGAATAATTGGGGTTGTTGGACTCACTAAAGTGATGGTGATTTGCTACGGCAGCAAAAGGAAACGAACACGCGTGTCACTCCCCCGGAAGGTGCACCGTAACGTCACCTCTCTCCTCGCCAGCTCCAGGGCCTCATGCGCCTCTCGCAGACTGCTCCACCTGCCGTTGTGCAGCAGAAAATAATGAGTCATGTATTTCTGTATCGGTCAGTCAGTCAACAGTCCCCCCAGCCCCCACCACATGGGCACACAAACACACTTGCTCACTACCCCGATTCTTGTAAATAACCGTAATTTGGTTTCCTTGATCACTCCCTGCAGTTTCTCTGTTTTCAGTTTTATCAGTTCGGCTCTTATCTTCACTAAGTCTTCTTTTCTGCTTGGTTTTGGGTTGATTTGGTCATCTCCCCCAATTATGTCCATTTCTTAAAGTGAAAACACAGATTATGGGTTTGAGACGTTCCTTCTTTTCTAATACAAGCACTTTAAAGCTATTAATTTTCCTCTAAGCACTGCTTTAGCTGCATCCCACAAATCCTGGCATGTCATGTTTCCATTTCCATTCAGTCACAATATTTCCTAATAACCCTTGTGACTACCTTTTTGACTCATGGTTATGTAGATGCTTTTTGTTTGACTTGCAAATATTTGAGATTTTCCCAATATTTTCCATTATTCATTTCTGGTTAAATTCCATTATGATAAAAGAAGCTCTGCTTTTACAGGCTATTGTTTTTCTTTCTGTCAATAGATGTACTCATGCCTTACCCATTCTCAAAAAAAAAGGCCCACCCTTTGACCCCATTTTGCCACAGCTATTGTCCTCCGCCTTCCTTTTACACTTGCTGCCTCCTCTTCTTCCTTCTGATTCACTTCACTTCTGAGCCACCCGGCGCTCCTCTGATTTGTCCCACTTTCTCCCACCTGCGCTTCCGAATTCTGGTTGGTTTCATAAGCACTTTTATCCTTTCAACCATCATTCTTTTTGTCTAAAATAGCCAGGAATCCTGCTTCTATCCAAGAAACCTGACTGATATAACTTAAAAGCCACCTGAAATGTGCCCCTCAGCCACATGTCATAAATCCTCTCCCAGTTTCAGCATCTCGTCACCATAGCAACCACATCCTGTTAACTGCAGCCAAGTGAGGCGAGCGTTTCAGGAAGGAGGAGGTAATGCGTGGTCGCAGCTGCCCCAGGAAACGCACACAGAATCAGAGCGGGTTTGATGCCGGTGAGCCGGTGGAGAAGTGATGAGAAGATGAGGTTGCTTTCTTGTGATGGAATAAGATCGAAACTCTGCAGGCGCAAGGCCCCAGGACAGAGAAAAGATGAGCGCCCCGTGAAACAGAGAAAGGAGGACAAAACAGAAAAGGGTGATAAAAGTGCTTCATGTGGGCAAAACAGAAAGTCACAGGCAAACCAGGACCAACCAGCAGGCTCCTTCCTTCCCAGGTTCGTGTGCAGCCTGTGGTGGTGACACCCCAGCTGTGCCCGCAGTCGCCATCCGTGCTGACGACTCGCTTCCCCGTGGGATTCTCGCGCCCGATTCCTTACAGCCAGCCTCGCCTTGTTCTCTCCCACCTCTGACCCTCTCACCCTTGCCTCTGCTCACCGGCAGCACTGCCCCTAACTAAGCTCTGACGTTGCTCTCGCTGCTTATCCACTGTGGCAGGGAAACTGAATCCCCACCTCCGCTTCTCCCGAACAGGGCGGGACCAATAAGAAAGGAGCTTATTTGCAGTGACCGAAGTCCAGAGCACGAATGGTCCCATGGAGTGACGTTCTCCAAGGGGGCCCAAGTCAAGGGCACGAGGGTGTGTCTCTCTCTCCTTTCTTCCCCCAAAAGGCTAAAGGTGGGGGCAGGGAAGCCAGGACAGCCCCGGGCACCCCCATGCTCCTCCTGTCTCTGCCTCCATGAGACTCCAGCAAGTACAACTCAGAGCATTTCTTCGCGGACACCTTTTCTGAGTAACTTTCTTGGAGGTGTTCTGCAGCAGAGCGAGTGAGAAGGCTGGGGAAATAAGGCGCTGTCCCACAGTGCAGTAAGAGGAAGGCACAGGTGACAAGGAGAAAGAGGCGGGAGCTGAAGGGCTTCCAGGAGTCGCAGCTGAGAGCAGGACTGTCCCCTAGGGCCGAGGGCAGCCCCCAGAGCAGCCCGCACGTGGTCCCGTTCTGCAGGCACAGTTACATTGTGATCATCTTTTTCTAATTTAAAACAATTTTGGAATTACTTAGATTTGAACATTATTAGATTTGACCTGGAAGTTCGGGTTTTTCATTTCTCTCAAGTTATTGAAATATCTGGCAGAATGGGGCCGCAGCCCCTCATGGTGTCAATGGGCTGGGACTCAGCAGCCACAGCGCCCCCAAGCCAGGACACGCCATTGTCCCCCGCTCCATGCACTGCCCGCCCCCACTGTCCTCCTGAGGCTGCCATTGGTCCTCACGCTCACCGGTTGGTTTCCTTCAATGCCCCCAACTTCTCTGCAGGTATCTGAGTTTGCAGACCCGTTACAGCCTCACCCCAGTGATTTCTGACTGGCCGACGGGCCCCTGCAGCAGGACTGACCTCTCTCTACTCATTCCTTCTCAGACTGGCATCTTACAGGCATTTTAAAATCTCGTAACACATGTCCTGTTCCCAAGCTGGCCTCAGAGCCCGCAGAGCCCGACAGGAGGGGAGGCCGCTCCTCCCAAGCCCCTAGCTTTGGAAGTGACCTGAATCAAGCCATCAGCCTGTCACACCTCGCTCCCGCTCACGGGCACTGGTGTCTGATCTAGTGATTTCATTATGTCACTCGGCTACGGGCAAGCCAGCTTTCTAATTAATGCTGCTGCTCTGCTCATAAAGTGCCTCGTTATCTACCACTGCACCTCAGTGATCTGCCTCCCCCAGGCCATCCGTGTGTGTGTGTGTGTGTGTGTGTGTGTCACACGCACGGGGTTTGGGGGGCTCTGCAGGGCCAGCCCTGCTCCAGCATCACCCCTCGGGGGGCAGGGCAGCAGCAGTGGTGCCCAGGAGTGCCGGGAACGATGCTCTATGCCTGCATCCTGCATCCTCTGGCTCACTGTCGCCGCTCCGGTGTCAGGGGCCAGCCTGCTGGACGCTGCAGGTGAAACACCGCACAATGCCACGTCTCACCTCAGACCCAGCGGCAGGTGCGCCAGGTGTTTGAAACCAAGTCTGGGGGTCTGCGTTGGAGGCGTATCCATCTCGTCACTCCCAGCACAGAGCACTAGGAGTGGACATGCACGCGGGTGTGAGGGCAAGTGTGTGTGAGTGCATGTGTGATGTGTGTACAGGCGTGAGGGTGTGCGTGCAGGTGTGAGGGTGCCCGAGGAGATAGCACATGGGGGAGGGGGCCGGGAGGCGAGAAGGGGGCTGACGGCGGAGAGGAGGAAGGAGGAAGTCCAGCGCGTCCTTTTGCACATTTCACAAGAATGAGTCCCCGTAGAAACGCGTCGTTGTGCGGGGGACTCGCTGCTCAGCGTGCCCGAGGGTCCCCAGCCCGCCGCGTGTGCTCCCATCACCCAGCCGGGTGAGCTCATCACGAAGCTGGTGTTACCTCCCGCCCCAGCCGTCACGTGACTGAGAATAAGCCCACTGAGGCGTGAAAAGATTAAATTAAGACACGGGACATAAAGTCGGACTCATAAGAAGGAAGGACCCACCGGAGACTTCAAATGCTGGAGGCAGGTGCCCCCTGCTCTACAGGGGGCGGGGCCAGAGCCACCGCTTCCTGTGAAGGAAGCCCCTCTGGGCCCGCCCCCTCTGCTGATTGACAGGTCATGCAGAACGAAGGGAGGTCAGACCATGAAGACAGGGCCCCCAGGGCAGCCGGAATCCGCCAGGAGCCGGCTACGGAGGGCCTTTCGAGTCGGAAATGAGATGAAGACAGGAGGGGAGAACTTCCTTCTCCCCCAGAAGCCTGGCACCCCTTTCCCCAGGGCAGCGGCTCCCTCCCCCTTTGCCGAGATGAGGGGGTGGTCAGATGCTCTCGGCGAATGGCAGTGGACAGTGTCCTTCCCCCGCGTGTCTCTTTCCTCCGGGAGCGCGGGCGGGGCCTCCCGCTGCCACGCGGCCCGAACGCCGAAGCCTCCCCGGGCCGCAGCAGAAGTGCAGTCCAGCTAGCGCCGGGAGGCTGCGGGGAACTCCTCCCCCCCACCCCCCACCCCCGCTTCTCCTGAGAGCCCTCTGACCCCGGGACCGAGACCCTCCAAACTCCCCCGCTAACTCCGCGGACCCCCCAGGCGTCCCTCCTGTTCAGGGGCCTGTGCCCCATTCCGGGGGTCCTCCGCAGGCATCTGGGGGCAGGGCTGGCGCCCTGTGGGGGAACATTGGCCATTTCCACCAACGGGGTCCCCCCCCAGATGGGCTGTCTGGCTGTTGGAGACTCTGAGCTTGGTCTGAAAGGTCCCCCTGCGTAACCCCCTAATCTTTTCATGGTTGCTGCCCCCCAGCGGCGCTTCTGTGCCCCCTCCCTCCGTCCCACCCCTCAGACGGTACCGGACCCCAGACAGCTGGGCTGCCGAGAGGTGTTGTCTGCTGTCAAAAACAAGGCAAGGGGACGGACACAGGGTCTCCCAACACCAAATGGAGGCTTAACTTCATTTTAGCTTCTGCTCTCCCAGAAGGGGAATCTTAAACCAGTCGGCCAGGAGCCACCAGATCAGGCCTAGTGGCGCCGCCTGGCTGGGGGACCCCTGCCCCCTGCTGCCTCGAAAGGGAGCATGACCCTGCCACCACCCCGCGGCTGGTTTGCAGGTCAGGGTCTCCGTCCCCGCTCCCTTCTCTGCTGTAAACGTCTGTCGTGCCTGCAGCTCCTCGGGGCCCTTTCTGTCTGCGAGACGGCGTGCCGCCCGGTTCAAAGTGAATGTCGTTCACATGAACTCTTAAGTTGTGAAACATGCCTCAGATGATCTCCTACGTGCCAGTGGGCAAACGGGGCGCAGGCAGGGTCCCCATCCTCACCAGCTTCCCCGGGGGCTCGTTATTCTCCCAAGTCCGGGCCAGCGCAAATGGGCGGGGTCCGCATGACAACCCCGCCCCCTGACTCTGCCTTAAGAGGCCTCCCCCTCCTGCCCCCCAACCCGGCAGGGCTCAACGTCTCCTGGCCGCGATGGGCTCACCATTATTAGCCGTGTCACCAACGTGAAGAGACACCTGTCACGTGTCCGCAGGTCCTAGCCAGACCCTCCTCCTGAGAGCCCGGGAGGCGGTGGCAACCCCCCCGCCCGCCCCGCCCTCGCCGCCCCGCCCCTCCCCCTTCATTATTCCAGACCCCGTTCCGGAGCGCCCCGTGCAGTCGGCGGTGCCGAGACCATGCTGACGTTTGTCAACAGGCAGCAGAGGTTACAATCCAGCCGACTCCAAGTGACGTTTCCAATCATTCTGTTGTCAGCGGCTGACATTCCATTTTACCGCACGTCGCTTGAGTGAGACGGATTTATGAAATATCTTGGTGCACAGAGATTTCCAGTTTAATGAAATCTGAAATGTAATGGGTTTTTTTAAAGACTCCTCAAAACTCTGAATAATTCTCTCCACTGCCCATTGAGAAAACACATTCCTGTGTTCAAAACCGAAATCACCCTGGCTGGTGTAGCTCAGTGGATTGAGCGCGGGCTGCGAACCAAAGTGTCGCAGGTTCAATTCCCAGTCAGGGTACATGCCTGGGTTGCAGGCCATAACCCCCAGCAACTGCACATTGATATTTCTCTCCCTCTCTTTCTCCCTCCCTTCCCTCTCTGAAAATAAAGAAATAAAATCTTTAAAAAAAAAAACAACGAAATCAAGCCCATCTGTTCTGGACATTGGCTCTGTATCTGTGTAAACTGGGGTCTGTTTACGCAGATTCGGTCTCTGCATCCACGTCCTTTGTAATGTGGCTTGGCAGCCCCCCCCCCCCCATTGAATCGGGGTCTGTTCTCCTGCCCGCAAATCTGCGCTGGCCACGTGACTAGCTTTGGTCAACAGAATGTGTCAGTGGGGGGGACACTGGGCCGGTTCCCAGGGGCCTGTGCGAACACCGCCCCCCCCATCTCTCAAAACCCCACCCCCATGGAGGAGGAGAGGGACCACGCTCACGATGCAAGAGGAACCACGGGGACAGCCCACTGCTCGGCCTCACTCGACTTCAGGACAGCCACCGGGTTTCACGGGCTCTGGCGTGCTCGAGCGTGACCGACACGTGGCGGCATCCCCAGGGAGACCTTGCCAATCAGCACAGCCGGGGGTTAGTCAGAGTTCATCCCTGGGATGCGCGCTAAGGGGAAGAGACCTATCTCATCACGCGGTCCATTTGCTCTTCTCCCCAGCTTTCAGGACGTCTGAGAAATGGGACAGTTCCGTGACCGGGAGGCAGCCCCGAAGCTCTCTTCCCTGCCCGGGGCCCGGCATCAGGAATGATGCACAGGGAGATCCCGGAGAAGCTGGTGTTTATCTGACTAAAGGCTCCCAGTTCCTAAGCAACCAGGAGACTCGGCCGATAAAATATTTCTCTCTCTGCCGAGGGCAAGACCTTTAGCTGGAAGGTGGCCTCGCTGTCCATATTAATAAAGCTCGCAGAAACTGGCCCCATGTTCGCAACAAGCTCCACTTAAAGCTTCAAAGCCAACTAAGCACGCTTCAAATGGGTCATTAAATTCATTAAATTAAAATGGAAAATCTGACACATTATATGTTTGCAAAACGTCAGTTCCGCACAGATCCTTTCTGGCGCCTGGTACACAGTGATGGGCTCCGGCAACCAACGCGTGTCCCGCTTAGGGAGGAACAAGGGTTTCTTTCATTCTCGCTGGAGGGTTGCGCCCCGGCGTGGGGGAATCCCACTGACCTGGCGCCGGGGTTCGCTTGTCCTTTCCCGGTAACCGAGGGCAACGGGGAGTGAAATGAGGAAGCCTCTTAGGTATCAACGGAGCCCCTGACAAAGGACATCACACGCTCCCAAAGCACAGAGCACGCCAGCGTCACATGCCACCAGCTCCATCTTTTACGAGTGTCATCAGCAGTGACACAGGCCACTTACACGGTGTCACGCGGGAGACATGTCAGGTTCCCAGCTCACGCTTCTGAGAAGGTCTGACTGACGGAACCAGAGGATCTTGTCACTTCCAGGGCCAGAACAAGAAGGCAGGCCGTGACTCTGCCTGAAAGGCAGCTCTGTTCCAGAAACTTCCAGGCTCTGGGCGTGCACACAGCCGGCTTGCTGTTTGGCTTTAACGAATCTGGCGTTTATGTCTGTGGGCTGCAGAGGTGTGCTCTAGCCTCAGGCCCGGTGGGCCGGGCTCACTTTCCATGTCTTCCGGAACAAATCAGCTGCACTTAGGGGCCTAAGACAATACGGACCTGTTTGTTATCACCTTCCGGTGCGCAGGGTGGAAGTCCACACCGGCCTCGCCGGATGAAACCGCACTGCCCACAAGGCCGCACTTCTTTCTGCAGCCTCTCCGGAGAACTCGCTCCTCGCCGATTCCCGGTTCGGGCGGCCGCCTGCGTTCCCCGGCCCCCGGCCCCCGGGGCTCGGAGAGTCAGCCGGTCGGCGGTTCGTCCCTCTGACCTGCTTCTCGGTCCCATCCCCTCTGACTTTGACCCGCCCCGTCTCCCTCGCCCAGTGTTAAGAGTCTTTGTGATCACGTCGGGGCCCTCAGGGTCACTCAGGAGAATGTCCCTGTGTTGAGGTTGGCTGATCAGCATCTTAGGTTCCACGTACAACCTTCATTCCTGTCCCCTGGGATGCGACAGGGTCTCGGGTCAGGGTTGGGACATGCACATCTTTGGGGTTGCTACTCTGCCCACTACATTAACCCATTAGCCATGGAAGCACCCCACACCCAGGAGATTTTTACCCATGTACGCACCCTGCATGCACACACACACACGCACACCCTAACGTATTCCAGGCCTCAATCCCAGGAGGAGGTGGCAGCCAGCGCTGGCCCAGCACCAGCTCACCCCCCTGCCACGCCTCGGCCACTGCTTACCCTCCTGGCAAATCTGTGTCTTAATCACAGCAAACGGTCCGGCCTTCACTGATGTCTGAGCCTTTGAAATGCCGGCAGAGCAAGGTTTAAAAATACTCGGAGTAGGCCAGCTTTGTGCATTCATGCACAAAAAATGCATGCACGAAAATGGGAGGCCCCGTTTTATCCAGGGAGCCCTCTGCAGGTGGCTGAGAGCCCGGGAAGGGACCTACTCCCCGACAGGAAAGTGACCAGCGCCCCGCGATCCCTCTGTCCTTGAATCTGACCCGAGCCGTGCATGCCGGTCTGGTCGGCGAGACGGAGCAGAACGCTACCGCGGGCTGCAGGGAAGACCTCCCTTGCTCTTCAGGGCAGACACGCGGGAGGGACGGTGTGCTCCGCCCACACGGCGGACTGTCATTTGGCGCTAAGGTGGAATGACACATGCCCGTGACGGGGATGAACCTAAGAACATCGCACTAAGCAAAAGGAGCCAGGCACCAGAGCCCGCCTGCTGCACCACTCCACTCACGCGAAAGTTCCAGAAGGAGCCAGCCTGTGGAGACGGAGGCACAGATGAGTGGACTCCAGGTCTGGAGGGGTGGGGGTCTCGCAGTGACTGCTGATGGGGACCGAGGGATGAAAACATTCTAGCACTAAATAGAGGTGATGCTCATGCAACACTGTGATTGTTCTAAATGTCACCGACTCGTGCACTTTAAAGTGGTTCAGATGATGAATTTTGTGTCGTGTGCATTGTACTGCGGGAGGGGGGGGGGGAGAGCCGATAAGGAGCAGGTGTGCTCTGCGACCGTGCACGGCAGTGAAGGGCAGTCATGCCGCGGCTGCCCTGTGACCCCGGGGGGCAGGCTGGGCTCCCACCCAGCAGCCTGGGGGGCCAGGCACAGAGACACAGAGCAATGAGGACCTGGCATCTGCCGCATCACGTCCAGCACATCCCGCCCTCCGGGTTCCTGACCATGGAAGATCTTTCTGAGGCGCCAGGTAGCAGCAGGACTCTTTGCAACCATCGTTGCCACCTTTCATTTCCTTCTCCACTTGGAGAAGGAAAATACGGTGTGCCAGAAAACGTTCCCTTGAATTCCCAGAGGGCGAGACACTGCTTTGCTGTCCCGTGGAGAAAGTCTGTACCCGAACAGCAGCACGAAAGAGCCAGTCTGGTGGCAGCTCCACTCCAGAGACGACGGTGGAACTCATGTTGATGAGGGTGGGGCAGGAACACAGGAGTGAGGCGCCCCTAGCCGACATGGTGTGGTTTTCGTTTGTTTCCTGTGGCGCTGGAACTTTCTGGAGGCACGGCGTATCAACACACCCGGCAGGAGTCATGGAGTGAACGGCATCCTTTCAGCCCGGAAAGAGTTCAGTGTGGCCACTCTGCCGCCGGGTGAGGCGTCACCACCGGCGAGACTCCCTCTCCCCCGGGCCCAGCGCCTGCAGCTGAGAATCGGGCTACTGGCCTGCATCTTGCATCCATCTCTCCAACCAGCCCCCTAGTCTCTGACCCCCAGTACAGTTAGCTGCGTGACATTTAAATTCAGATATTAAAATTAAGTCTGCGACTCAGGGCGCGCAACCCCTATGGGGGCACAGAAAAGGTCTGGTCCCAGGGGAATGCCCAGCAAACGGTTTGGGGAGGACAGTCTGCAGGGCTGGCAGTGAGGAGGAACCAGAAGGGTGCTGGGTCCGCAGGGGGTGGGAAGAGCCCGCCGGGGTCCTGCTCTGGCCCATCAATGCACCCATGGGTGGCTCCCCCGGGAGGGCCTAGAAACCAGCCCCACGAGGAAACAAATTCTCATGGAGCCCTGAGATATCCGCTGATTTCCTTTTCTGCCGCACAACTGCATTCTGATCTTCAGCTATTTCCCTCAGTAGATAGGGATTACCGTATTTTGCCATGTATACTGCACCCCCACGTTTCCGTGTGTATAACATTACGCCCACGGTATGCAATGGCTGTACCCATGTATAATGCACACCCTTATTTTTGCCTCAAAAGTTTGGCCTAAAAAGTGTGCATTATACACTGCAAAAGACGTTCTGTTCAAAATGTTTTAAAAGCCTTACTTTTCAACATCGTTTTAATTCACACAATGCGCAAGGCAAAGCAAACATGTTTGGCTGAGCCTTTGTAAAAAGGGCCATTTCTTTTATATCTTCAGGCATTCTCACAACATTTTCAGCATGTTTTAAAACCTGTCAACTGTGGGAATGGTTTTCTGGCTCCACACAGGGTCCTGACGTCACTCTCCTGGTCACCCTTTTCTCTGGGGACAGGGACCAGTTCGCCCAGGTGGCTCTGTCCTTAGCTCGTTCCCCAGTGCTTTACTGGAATGGCTAAAAACATTCACTTTATCCACAGTCACCGTCTTCAGTCCACTCAACCAAATGCAGGGAAACTCATGTTTTGGAAATCAGTGTTTAAATACACCCCGAAAGGCACTGGGTGGAGAAGGGGGGTGCTGGCCTCTGTTTTATACTCGGAAGTGCCCCTAAACTCTGGGATACTTCCTGTGACAAATAACGTCACAGCCCCTCTGGGCGGGCAGGTCCCCCAAGGACCATGAGAGTTCCTTCATCAATCCCGACGCCCCGGGGAGAGCCACAGAATGACGTACCTCTTCCATGGAGACGGTTCTGCGTGGCGTGTTTCTCTGCTGGGGAAGGCAGGCTCCCTCCAGTGCACTGCAAACAGGATGCCGGCCTCACCCGCAGCCAGACTCCCGCAGCCCGCCTCCGTGCACTGCACTGAGAAGAGAAAAAGCCCCTTTCTCTCCACCGGGCATGTAAGTTTGCTTTAACACCTGGAAACACGCGGATTTTCTCAGATGTCCCAAGCATCCATGGGAATAAAGCACGTTGCACGTGAGAAAACGAGCCACATTAATAATGGCGACGATCATCGTGATAAAGCTTCGACGTGAGATGAAGGGCGAGACTGGCCTCTCTCTGCGCGTCTGCTCCCAGGAGGGCTCCGCGGGGGTCCCAGCAGGACCTGGGGGCCCACCTCGTCACCCACAGGCACCTCGGTTAGCAGAGTAGGGTGTGTGTGTGTGTAAAATCTTAAAGTTGTTGGTTTTAATTTGAAGGGTCTTGTTGCTTCCCCACCACCCTTAACTCTTACCACGAGCTGCATCTTTGTGGCTCAGTTTCTGGAGCAGGAGAAGGAGGCGCGTGGTCCCTGGCAGGCACCTCAGCACGAGCTCTTCCTGCCAGGTGTGTTCCTGCCTGTCAGCCACACCCGGTGGGGGGAAGGGTGAAGTCCATTACCGTCTCTAGTGGATCAAACTGTGTCCCAAAAAAGACATGTCCAAGCCCTCACTCCCAGGGCCTGTGAATGTGACCTCACTGGGAAATAGCGTCTTTGTCGATGGGATCCAGTTGAGGATCTAGTGGATTGAGCGCGGGCTGCAAACCAAAGCATCGCAGGTTCGATTCCCAGTCAGGGCACATGCCTGGGTTGCAGGCCACGGCCCCTAGCAACCTCACATGGATGTTTCTCTCTCTCTCTTTCTCCCTCCCTTCCCTCTCTAAAAATAAATAAAAAATATATATTTTTTAAAAAGTTAAGGACCTGAAGACAGGCCCAACCTGGATTGCGCTGGGGCCCTAGCCCCTGTGGCCAGGGTCCTCGCGAGACAGAAGACGGGACCCGAGCTGCGGACGCAGGGGAGAAGCGCAGGGAGCGAGCAGTGGAGATGGAGGCAGAGATGGGAGTGGCGGTCTGCAAGCCAAGGACGGCCAAGGGCGGCTGGCAACACCAGAAGCGAGGACAGAGGACGGAGTGGGTCCTCCCCAGCCTCACCCAGACCCCAGACCCCGGTCCACACCTCCCATCCAGGCCTCTTGTGCTCGGCTTCTCCTGCTCACAGTGCTGAGCCACTGTGGCTGCGTCAGAACCACGGGGGGAGTTTCTAAACAGTGCAGAGGCTGGGGCCCCACCAAAGTTCGAAGGTCAACTGAATAAGAGTGTGGTGTGGGTGAGTGGGGAGTAGGCCTGAAAACTCGAATTTTTTAACATCCTGCAGTGCAGGTGACAGGTAGCCCAAGTGCAGGGACCATGGGGCCTCCAGCTGGCAGGTCCCTGGCACCCACCCCACCACCCCATATACCACCACCCAGGTCTGCCCCACAGCCACACAGATGGGACTCCCTGTACCCATGAGCCTCTGGTCTGAGGTTGCCTGAGAATTTCCCAGAAAGTCTGTCCAAGGGCAAGTTTCCTGGGCCTTACCCACAGAGAGAGAGTCTGTACATCTGGGGTAGGTCCAGGAATATGAGGTTTTAATGACCTTGAACTTGGGGGTACATTAGAATCTCCCAGGAAACTTTAGAAAAACCCAGAGTCTAGACCACACCCGACCAATCGAATCAGAAATGCTGGGGGAAGCACACAGGCATCAGAATCTTTAAAAAATTTTCCAGCTGATTGCAACATTCAACCACGCTTGCGATCCATGGTTTTAAGAACCTCTACAATGATGAGTAACGTGGAGGGCCCCTGTCCTCCCGGAGCGCCCAGCCCGGCAGAGGAGCCGGCAGGTATCCATCCTTTACATGCACAGGTAAGTGCAGAAACCTCAGCTGCGGCGGCGCCGTGGTGGAAAAGCACGAAGACAGATGGGAGCGGGGACGGCCTCTCTCGGCAGGAGCTGGAGGGAAGGGAAGTGTGAGGACCACAGCCTCCCAAGCAGAGAGGACAGCACGAGCAAAGGCCCTGGGGTTGGGGAGATGGCCCGTTTCGGCAACCAGAAGAAACTTGTGGTGGATGGGTGTTAACAAAGGAAAGGAACAGGTGCCTTCTACCGAGAAGGGAGAAAACCAGAATGGGAAGAGGTTTGGGGTGTGGGAGGGCTGTGCTGGGTTTCAGGTGTGCATTGCCCACCCTGAGATGATAAGCCAGCAGTTAAATTCACTCGCCTGCCCCAGGGTGCAAACCCAATCTGGCCGTCTCCACCCTCTAGCAGGCCCTGCAGCCTTGGGCTGCATCCACCCACTTAAAAATCTTAGACACCCCCTTCTCTCTCCCTGCGTTCCCTCTGCCTCCCAGCACCACCCTCTTCCCCCTTAATCAGCAGGGAGCCTGCCACCCTGGTGTCAAACAGTGACTCCCAGTTTCTGCCCTTCCTAATCCATCCTGCATACCCGTCTGGAGCAAGGGGACCCAATCACGCCCCTCCCGTGCTCCCCGCTTTTCCAAAATTCAGAGTCACCAGTAGAACAAAATATGGCGTCCTTGGCGTAACGGCCAAAGGCCTCTGTTGTCTGGCCTCTGCTGGCCTGCCCAGCCCCGTCCGCACTGCCCCAGCCCCTCGCACGCCCTGCTCCCCAGCCTCACCCACTTAGCGGTGGTCACTGGCTGCCCTGCCCAGTCCCCAGCACAGCGACCACTTTGCAGATGCAGCCCCTTATCTGTAAAGACCCCGACACGCCTAGAATGCCGCCGGCCAGCACCTCTCCTCCCCTCTTGGGGGAGGTCTTCCTAGACCCTCCACCAGGGGACACAGGGGGGACCTGTCCTCCTCTCACAGACCCGGCCGCAGGGTGGCCCCACGGCCCCGCTGGGAGGACAGCCCGTCCAGGGGACTTCTGAACTTGCCGCCAGAGGAGACGGTGGTCAGTGGCTTGCTGGTGCCGAGATGAGCAGGGTGGGACCGCTGCCCGCTGTCAGCAGCCTCGGGCCCCGCCAGGTGAAGTACTGAGGCCAACGTGCACCCTGAGAAGCAGCGTGTCCCCGCGGCGCTCCCCGGAGGTGCGGGCCAGGTGTGTGTGGCCCTTCTGACCGTCTCCGTCTAGACCTAAGCTGGTTTGCATTAGACCCTGTCTGTCCCCTGCAGCTGCCACATGAGGGTCGCACGGTGCTGGTGGGAGAAAGGTCGTGGCCAGGAGGGTTGGGGACAGCTGAGAGTCAGCCCAGCCCCTGCCCATGACAGAACTCAAGCCAAGGCAGCCACAGAGCCCGGAGAAATGCTGGGGTGGTCCCTCAACCGCTGGGGTGCTGGGACTCCTGAGGCCTCCGTCCCCCAAAGCCGAGCTGACACATCTGCCTGCCGCACAAGGACAGCGTCGCTGGGACCCCGGGCAGCCCCGTGACTGGCGCAGCCTGAAGAGACGATGCCTGTCCTTCTGACCCACGCCCTGCCCCCTGGGGGGCCATCTGCTCCGGTTTCCCCGACACTGAGGGGGTTTCCAGGATGTGGACCTGCAGTGCAAAAGCAGGGAAGCCCGAGCGAGGCAGGGGCTGGCGGCTCTCCTCTCCAGAAATGCCGAAGCGCCCGTGGCTCTTCTGTGGCAGGCTGCACGCCTGCGCCCCCAAACCGTGACCCCGTGTGCGGGTGTGGGCAGGCGGGGCCTTTGGGAGGGGGTTAGGTTTGGATGAAGACAGGAGGGTGGGGCTCCCATGGGGGAATTGGTGCCCGAGGGAGAGAGGGAAGGCGTGCCAGGCCCCGACCTAGAAACGGTGTCTGGCGGCCGCCGTTTCCTGTGAAGTCCCGGCCTCTGCCAAGTGCCTTCCGTGCCCTGGCCCCTCGCTCCCTGTCCCCGCCCCCTGCCCCCACCCCAGGCTGGCCCCCCACCTCCTGGATTTCTGTTGGCACATGGGTGTGCACACACACACACACACACACACCCCTCAAATCGCTTCACACACCTACCTTTGCGTTGTCCAAAACACGTTAAGGTGTGGCAGAGCATCTAGCAGCCTCGGCAGCGGTGAGTTCTGGAATCGGAGTCATCTGTACCGGCCGCCCATGGAGGGGTGCGCCTCCCCGACCCGCACGCATCCCCGGCCTGGCGTCTCGAGTGGGTGTGTCCGAGGTGCTCCTAGAGCGCAGGGCACGGAGTGCGCCCCGGGAAGGGAGGGCCGCTGGGTGCTTTGCGGGGGCGCTGGGGCCTGGGGTCGGCACGTGGCCCCAACACCCGGCCTCGAAGCGCTGTTGCAGGAAGGAGCTCGCCAGCCCTTTGTTTGGGGAACAGCTCCCTGGGGAGCCTTCCTCCCTGTGGAGTCGGAAATTCCTCGCAGCAGAGTCACCGCCGTGGCCTGAGAGAACCCGAGGGGCGGGGAGGGGTGTATGCGAGGCAAGTTCACCTCTCCCCTTCTTTTCCCAATCTGAGAGATCAAAACCCAACATTTGTTAAGTATTCTCCGGGTCCCCAGCGCTGCGGCTGCACTCCCCCCGCCAGTTCCCTGAGCCGTGGACGCTGCCTGGTGCGCAACTGTCTGCTGAGTGAGCGAGTGCAAGAATCCTCAGGGCGGGAGGTGGGGCCCCAGGACTGTCAACTCCACACGGAGGCCAAGGTCACAGAGCTGGTGACCAGGGCGGCCGGGACTCGGGGCCAGGGCCCAGCCCCTGGCCTCCCCACCATCCTGCTGTGATCCTTACGACCCCCACATCAGCAGCTGGGGTACTTTCTGCCCCCCGACACTGCCTGTTACACTGGTTTTAGGCAAACCTTTCTAAGGAGAGTCATCCTTCACCTGCGGCAGGAAATCACCTGTTCAGCAGAGGAATTTATATTTAAGTTAATTCCAAGCCAAATAATTAAAGGCGAATCACTATGATATATCCCCCGGAGGTGCTATTCTTTGATTAACACACACACTCTCTCTGAATACTCCTGACGGAAGAAAGGAGGGCTGGAGAATTCTGCCGATAAACACCCCGTCTCTGGAGTCTGACATCTGGAGAGCTAAACAGCCATTTAAATACCGTATTCTAGTGTTTGACTTTATGCGTATTTCTGAGAATCCACTAGGATTACAGATGCAAGTGGGTTCTGACGCTGCAGGCCCCTTGGTGAGCTGTGTTTAAATGCGCTCTGGAATCACGTTCGTCAAAACCACCTTCGGGGGATGCCTTCCCAGGACGGCAGGAGGGGAGAAGGTGGCACGGCCCTTCTGCCACGTGACCCACGGGGGCCGACCCTCCCCCGGCGGACAGATGGCTGCTGTGGGACCCACACCGCAGGGCTTGTCTCCTGTCGCGCCCGGCCCCCTGGGAGAAGAAAAACCCATGAGAGGGTCAGAGCCGGGAGGGGCTGGGACCTCAGGTGGCAGGCGGCCGTTTGTGGGGAAGAACCAAAGCCCAGGTGCTGACTCGGTCATCTGGTCACTGGCATCATCGGCACACTGTTCCCTGAGATGCCCACCGGCACAGCCGGTGCACCACGGCCCCTGTTGGTACAACGAAGTCCTCGTTCCGCCGAGCTGTCTGGCCGGACCCAGGCCAGCGCGGCACCGGGCTGTGTGGTGGGGTGTCTCCTTCACGAAGGGTGGCAGCGGTGGGTGGGGTCGCGGTCCAACAGGACGCTGTGCCCCGAGGGAGGCCGGGCCGCCCGCCAGTCCTGACCTGCTGCCCCTCGGGCCGGGTGAGCGGGGCCTGGGTGGGACAGCAGAGCTCGGGGTACACGATCCTCTCTCGGGGTCCCCCAGCTGCCCGGGGGGGGGGGCTGGGGCGGATCAGCGCCTTATTCACCAGATCCAGGGTCCGAGTAGACCTGAGCAAGCACGCTCCGCAGAAGAAGAGCACGTCCTGCTCTTGTGGGGCAGGGCCGGCAGGCGGGCTCTCCCCTGATTCCCCCTGTCCCTCGGGGGGAGCTCGGCGAGCGCACACCCACGGGGCTACACAGTCCCACGCACCCCCCCCTCGGCTCACTGACACGCAAAGACCCTTGGGGAGGAAACCCGCCTCACTGCATCCTACATTCAGTCCTAGGGCGTCGGGGGCTGGGGAGCTTGGTGTGGCCAGGCCACCCAGGATGGAGATTCGGGCGGGGGCCCCAGGGGCCCTGGGCCTGCGTCCCTGCTCCACCGCAGGTGGCTGTGGCCGTGACATCGTAGGCGTTTCCGGCCTTGTTGGCCGTCAGCAAACGGGCAGCCGACCCTCAAAGGCCCCGTGTGATTCTATGTGAAGAATCGCGTGGCAAAACGCAGGGGCCTTTGGTAGTAGACATGTTTGCGTCTTGAATTACAGACTGGCTCTGAAACCGGACGGCGGAGCTGCCGCCTGGTGACCCCAAAGAAGGGTCTCCAGCTCACGGCTCAGCAGGCCGGAGACGTGCCCTCGAAATGCGCGCTTCTTACCGACAGGGGGTGTTTGCCAGAACTTCCTCGTGTCCCCTCTGGGAGTCGTGTTTCTGGAACCTCTGGCCTGGCCTGCGGAGAGAAGGGCAGGGGTCACCCCCGCTGCGCCCCTGCATCCCGTGTCCTGTGAGGGACATGGCCCTCGGCCCGGGGCCCCTGAGCAAAGCCCGGGAGCAGATGCCGCCCTCTTCTCCCGGGCCGCCTGCCGGTCCTGGGCGCTGCAGGGCCGCTCCTGCGTGTGGCCCCATGTCCGTCAGCCTGACTCTGGACACGCCCGCGCCCGGGGAAAGACAGTGGGCAGGGACTGGGGGAGAGGGGCAGCAAGAGGGGGCCCTGCTCAGAGCCCCTGAGCCGCGAAAGGCTCTGGCCTTTCTCTCCCTTCGTGTCTTCTCCTGGAGGTCCTGGCCATGGACCGCCCGTGGGGTGGGGGCGGATGACGCATGCTCAGGGAACTCTTCCCTTGACCCGGAGGACCACCGGCCAATTCAGAAGGGAGCCCCGCATCCACATCATCTGGCATCTCTCTGGGGGGGCCACAGCGCCGTCCCCCGGGCTGGGAGGGGCAGGAGCGCCAGTCCCTCACCCAGCGCAGATGTGGCTGCTACCCCGGGAGGGTGAGCAGGGCGGCTGTTTATTCTTCTGGAGGCTGAAAACCTGGGGTGAGGATCAAGTTTCACTTCCCCCAGGAGCATGGCTAATGTAGATTCCTGGAGGGAGCAACCGTCAGCAGGAAATGGCCCTCTTCAGCTCCAAACACCCAGCTTTTTTCAAAGAAATAAACACAGTTTCAATTGGTCAATCACGGAACTCGGAGAGGAGCCTCCAGAAGAGTGTGTGAGGGTCAAGAGAACCAAGGGACGCCGAGAGCCACGCCTCCCTCTTTTCCATGCAAGGAGTCAGTCGGTAAAGCTGTCATCATTCTAGAGAGCCGGCCCTGGCGTCCTGGTGCTCCCCCCAGACTAGAGCTCTTTGGGCCCAGTCCAGGCAGGGCTCCTAGCGACGTGTGAAAAGACCGGTCCACTGCACCGCGGCAGCGACACCGACGAAACCCTCACGCAAAGCTCCCAACGTCGTCCCGGAACCCAAGCCCAGGGGGTGGCTGCAGAAGCTCTGAGTTGTCGTGTGAGCTCACAGCTGGCGACGTTCTTGCTTATCCAGATCGCGCCCAGAAGCAAAGTAGCCCTGAGACGCGCCGCACGCACAGGCCTGTGCCGGGTGGCGTGTCTGTCAGAGCAGATGATCAAACGCACACGGATTTCACCAGCTTGCTAGCGTGTCGGCGCCCTGAAATGGACCGCGGTGGGAGTATTTACACCACGGCCATTGGCAAAGGCTACAGACTGCTTCCCACGGAGTTTAACATAGTTTAATCCCCCCTGCCCCTGGTGGTATCTGAATTGGGCTCCAGACGGTTTGCATTCTAAATAGATGCCTGTGGGCTGGGAAGAGCGAAGCTCCGTCCCAGTGGTACACACCCGGCGACTCACTTCCCCGCCAGGAGCCTTGTTCCGGTGGCCGGAGAAGGACGATGCCTCCACTGTGGCAGACCATGCGGTGCCCGGCCTCGCCCGCCCCGGGACATCCCGCACTGGGGACCCACTGGAAGGCCCCTGGGTGCGCCTGCTCAGGGCCCGCAGGGGGGTGTCCTCTCCCCATGTGAGGCTCTGCTCCGAGATGGGGTGCAGACCTGAGCGCCCCCAGAAGCGGAGAAGGGGGACGGGTAGGATCTGAAAGGCTCTGCAGACGCCCCTCAGGAGTGCAGGCCAGAAAAGGGCCAACCCCGGCCCAGAGGACCCACGGGGTGTCCTCCCTGAAACCCGGACGCACCCAGGAAAAGTGGAAGGCACCCATTGTGGACACACCGGAACGAACGTGAACTCATGCCCTGTGCTGCGGAGGGTCCTGGGAGCAGCCCCACCCTGGGAGGCCTGGCCCCCTGGGAGGGGGGTTCATATCCGGCTCCCGCCTTCCCCACCCTCACTCCCCTCACAGCAGCTCTGGTCTCTCCCACCAGGCTCTCCCACGGGCCGTCAGGCCCACCGCCATGACCACCCCTTGGTCCTCACTCGCACCTTCTCTGGGGCATCCCCCCTGCAGAGCTGGGTGGGCTGAGCCCAGGCTCGCTGAGGGACCCCGCCATCACGCCGAGTTCGGCCCTGAGCCTCCAGACTTCCAGTTGGGGTCCATGTCTCCCTCTCCCCGTCACAGCAGGCCCCCGGGGCCCTCTCCTCACCACGCAACTCAGAACTGTGCCCTTGAATTCCGTCCTGGCTCCCCGGTGGTGACAGGAGAGGGGCTCCCTTCTCTGAACCACACAGAACTCGGGCCAGGGCAGCTGGGTCCGGGTCCGAGAGGGGCCAGGCGCTGCTCGCATCGCCAGCCACGCCTGCCCTGAGGAAGGAGCCCGCCTGGAGCGGTCTCCCTGACTCGGCCCGACACTGGGAAGGACAGCGTGAGACGGCCGTCGGTGACCTTCATTTGCCCTTTCCTTCCTCTTGTCGTTACAAAGAAGCCGCGTCCCGCCCCTCCTCTCCGTAGCGGGGGTCACGGCTCTCGCCCGGGCCCCCGCGTGTGTGGCCTGGAGGAAATGAGCGTGTGCTCTATAAATAACTCGGCCACGACAACGGCGCTCCCGGAGCGCCGGCGCTGGACCGCTCGGGAGCCCCCGGGGCCGGACAGGAAGACAGAAGTGAGCCGGGCGGGCTGTGTGAACGGCAGGGGACCCGCCCGTCCCCAGGAAGCGGCCGGCGGGCCGACAGCTCCCCCGGGACCCACCGTGACCCCGCTGTCCAGCTTCCCAGGACCAGCCAGACAGTGTCTTTATGTGAAATGCACTGTTTTTAAATGTAGTTAAAATCTTTAGCCAGCTGCCTCAGGAGCTGACAGCGCGTGACCCGCTCTGAGCAGCCCCCAGCCCGGCCCTGGTGAGGGTGATAAGCAGCGAGGGAGGGCCGGGGGGTCCATGCACGGCCAGGACACACCAGCTCTGCCGCCGTGGCCACTCACACCTGTCCTTCTCAAACTGTCGTGGCAGGAGCGGCAGAGAAAAGTACCTTCCGCATGGTGTGGAGGGGGGAGGGAACGCAGAGGGAGGGGCGGTAGGGGTGGGGACCCTCCACCCTCAAGGATGAGAAGGACAATGCGCCTGGCACAGCGGGTGAGCAGGTGAGCACTTCCGGCCGCTGTGTTCCCTCACCCTCCTGGTCCCGGTGGGGGGGCCCCCCCACAGGCAGGCCCGGGACACGATGGGGGTGGGCAGGGCTAGAAGGGGTCACTGCCATGTCCTGGAGTTGAGGGGACCCAGGGCTTTCTTGGAGGTCGAGCGGTGTCCTCGCTGCTCTCCAGCAGGCTCGGGGGATCCCTGGAAGGGCTCCAGGACACCGCGCTGTGTAGGTGAACGTAATCAGGCCTCCTCACGATGAGGTTGGCGGGTGGGGCTGGGGCTTAGTCCAGTTCCCACGTGGAAATGCTTTCTGCTCTAGGGATGGGGGGGGGGGGGGCGGCAGGTGAGGCGTGCCCACCGCCGTCTGCAGGGTTCGGGGCACTTTTTACAGCGTTTAAGTCTCTGGGTCTTGCCCAGTGGTTCCTTCTGGTGACTGTCTTACAAACGACAGTGCCATTCGGGGTCTCGGAGGCCACGTGGGGGCTGGGAGAGCAGCTCCTGACTCGCGTGAGGGCGGGAGCCTGGTGTGGGAGGGGGAGGGGGCCAGGCACAGGTGGGGGGCGGTCAGGGCTGTCTGCAGAATGGGCCGGAGCCCCGGGAGAAGCCCATTCTGAGAAGAGGTGGACAGAGGAGCCTCTTGGGAGAATTCTCCCAACAGGGAGCCGGGAGGCAACACCCGACGAGCGAAGCCTCGGTCGTCCGCTCCCCGGACCAGCCCATAGGTGTTAGCAGAGATCCCGGGAGATGAGCTTGGAGCCCACAGGACGGGGAGGCCCTCCCCGCTAGCCAGCAGGGCCTGGGGGCACCAGCGGAGGAGAGAGCTTCATCCACTCTTGTCCCCAGAGCAGCCCCAGCCGGGCACCCGGAGGGGCGGTACCCCTGGGAAGGAGCCACGGGTCAGCGGAAGGGGCTGGCAGAGTGGTCGGAGCTGAGGAAGCAGCTGGGTCCCCAAGGAGGAGCCAGAGCCGCATGTCCTTAAGTACAAACGGGACGGGCAGAGATTCCCAGAGTCGCCGGGGGGAGGGGTCGCCGTGCCATTAGAGAATGTCCAGGGCCGAGAAAGTTCCTGTCTGAGTGTGAACGCACATCCACGGGTGACCGCAAAGATGGCGCAAGCCTTGACTTTGGAGTTGTGGACCCATGCCAGTGCGCAGGAGAACTTGCACATTCAGGGTGTGTGAGGAAAGAGGGTGGACCCTAGCTGGTGTTTTTGCAGGAGGGCTGGACAGCTGGACTTGACCACGACCATCCACTGGGGCGTGCACGTGTGGCCTCTCCAGCACAGTGGCCTTGGGGCAGCTGGACCTCCCAGGTGCTGGCTGGCTGGCTTCCCCCACAGTGGGGACCCTAAGAGAACAAGCAGGAGGCGGCATGGCCTCTCCTGACCCGGCTTCGGAAGTGACACAGCCACCTCTGCCACCTTCTGTGGGTGACGAGCGAGTCTAGGTTCGAGGGTTCGTCTCCTCAGCTAGGTAGGGGAGATTAGGGGTGTCTTTGGGAAATGCAGTCGGCAGGAGCGCCAGGAGACACGGGAGCTTTCATCTGACGCAAACCAACAGCAAAAGCTGCTTCAACCAACCGCCCATGAGTGCAGAGCTGACTCCTGCCCGAGATGGCCTCCGAAACGTGGCTCCTGGACCCTGATGGCATGTGCCGGGCTCTGCCAACAGCCCCAGAATCCAGGATTTCCATCCAGTCAGGACACAGTCTGGTCCCTCCAAGTGTCAGGAACTCACATCTGGACCATGGTAACCTAGCACGTTGGTTTACTCAAAAACAAGCACCTGGAGAGCTCATTTCAAACAGATACGGACACGAGATTTGTCAAACCCTGCCTTACACTCGAACCTGTAGGCCCGCGGTATTTTTGACAACTACCCCAGGTCATCCTGGTGCAGCCATTGGAGCCGGTGTCCTTCTGCCACCTGGGAGTGGCGGCAGCCACGGCCCAACGGGGCCCCGAGAGATCATGTCAAGGCGCTTCTAGACCCAGCTGCGCTCCCGGGACCTACGGAGGAGGCTCTGAGTGACGGGCAGTGCCTGCCACCCAGCCACCGTGGAGGCCCCGGGGGTCTCCTGGACTCGGGGACAGAAAGCCGGGGAGGAAGGTGACATGGGCCCCCATGGGGCTCTGTGAACCTTCCTTCGAAAGCACCACGTGGCGACAGGTGTTGTGGTCAGGAGAGTGGTGCTGCTTCCAGAGGACGCCCACGCCCTGCTCCCTGGACTCCTCTCCTGGACCGGTCACCTGCCGCAGGAGGGGGCCCGAGGTCGCAGACGAAATTAGAACGTGCCCCGTGTTTTAGCGCCGTTCACTGGCCATGCCGGAAAAAAAAGACAACACGCTGTCTGGCACGTAGTAGGGGTGCGATAAAGGGTGTGATAAAGGCCCGGAGTGCTTCTCTGTTCGCTTCGCTCTCACCTCCCAGTTCTTTCAAATACGCGCTCCGTTCTACGACCGTAGGAGAGTAGTGAACGCGAGAGGACTTTGGAGAGCGTGCAGAGTGAGGGAATTGAGGGGTTTTGAGGTTCACGGGGAGCCTTCGGGTAAACATTGGACCAGCCGTCTGCATCGAGCTCATCCGGTTCTGTAATTGCCTCCAATTTGTACAATCAAAGGAATGGAAATGTATTCAAATGCACAACAGATATTTACAAGTCAAACGACAGGCAAAGGGCCAACCTCCCTAATACGGAGAGAGCTCCTGGAAAGTGTTAAAAACAAGACTGCACCCCCCCTCCCAGAAACAAGGACACCTGACGCCAAGGATATGAACAGAGACTGGGTGGAAGAGAAAACACGCAGGGCTGTGGGGTGCGATGGAGACAGACAGAGCTTCACGCGTGACGAGGGAAGAGCCCATCGCGGCTACACGGGAAGTGAAATGGGTCACAACAACCTCCTGGCAGGTGTCTTGAGGAACAAACTCTTTTCGTCCACCACGGACGGGAGCGGAAGTGTGCACAGCTCCGTTGGGGAATAAGTGGACAGTATCTATCAAAATAACAAATCCGCCGCCTGTGCCCACCCATGCCACTTGGGGAGTCCACCCGCAGACCCGCCCGCGGAGAAATGAAGGGAGACACGGCAGCTTTGTTGGCGGTAGCGGAGTACCGGAGAGAGCCCCAGCGTGCACCCCTGGGGGCTGGCTGACGCGTCCGTTTGCGGAGCAGTACACAGCGGTAGCCAGAGAACCATAAACTCTCTGGGTGCGCCGTGGGACCGTCTCCCAGATGTGCTGCTGAGGGGGAAAGATCCAGAAGGAGGGCCACGTGCATGGGACGCCACCGTTTGGGTAAAGAAGAGGGGGCAGGAAGTTCCACCCGACGGTGGCTTGTGCGTGTGCGTGGAGAGTCTCTGAAAAGGCGCGTGGGGTGTGGCAGTGAGCCGGGCAACGGGCCCCAGCGTGTGGCGGGAGCTGCAGGCGCCCCTCCCTGACCGCCGTGTCTGTGCGTGCATTGTGCTTGCTGCATTTTCACTAAATACAAGGCACTATGTCATCATTAAAGTGTTCGATGTTCCGAACCGCAGACCCTAGCTGTGTCCTGGGCAGGTCCAGGAGCATGATGGGAAGGTAAGGAGGCAAGTGTTTCCCTCCCCATGCACAGTATCGGCCGGGGAAACTCACTGTAAGGGGTGGGGGTGTGGGGGGGGCGATCGGGGGCGTAGTTTGAATAATGTTCGTCTAACCTCTGTTCTAAGTGAAACGCATCTCAGCTGTGGTGTTGAGACATAACCCAGATGTGCTGTTGGTTTTCCAGGTTTATTTTGTCTGATTCTTTTCTGACCAAACAGAGAGAGAGAGAGAGTCAGAATCTTAATGCCCGAGTAAATGAACTACGTTGCTATGTATTCATCACGCCAGTGTGCTAAGGACCAAAGTCTGGGGCACGTTTAGTGGAAAAAGCTTGCCATAGGACTGATTTCATATGAAATATGCCTTTTCTCAAGGGCTGCTAACTACGTGAGGTTTTAAGCATGAGCAATCTGATACAAAAAAAAAAAACCCACATACATGTTATTATAATTGGGTCAAAAGGCATCCGTGGTGGCCGTTCTTGGATGTTACTATTCTTTATGGGTCCCTTCAAAATTACCAGGCTTGATAAATTTAGAGCATAAATCCATCGCCAAATTGTAGCTACAGAAATCCCTTTTAGTTATACTTTCCACCCATTTAGAAACAGGCTTTCCTGCTTCATTAATTAAAAACCCACATCACTGGTCCTCCACCTGGGACTCTTTTCAGAACTAACAGGACACTCTTGCTAATTACACAGGGACAGAGGCCTCAGCCAGGCTGCCACGGCCAGTGGACACCCCGCCTGCCGTGGAATTTGTCACTAAACGTAACCCACGGGGTGTTTGCAAGGTCGGTTTGGTGGTAACGAGTCACATCTTTCCGGTCCCAGCACAGACTGCTTCCGGAGGGCGCGGGTGGGGCCCTTTTCTGCAGAGGCACATGGAACAGAGGGCTGAGTCATTCCCAGCACCCTCTGAGCTATCGGAGAGATCTGCCCCGTCACCGCCGCCTGGCTCTCCGGACACCGCCGTGTCCGCGGTGATTGATGACTCTCTGATGGCGCGTTCCGAGCGCCAGCCCTGCCGCAGTTTTATCTCCGTGGTCTGCACCCGATTCTCTGCCCGACCTAAAATGCACGTGTGCGTTTTTTTATGACTGTTGCTGTGCTTTCTCGGGGAACAGCTTCAGATTCTGGTGTTTCTCCCTTCAGCACACGCCCCACAGGCCTCCCCAGAGGCGTCACGGTGGCCGCGGTTTGGAAGCTGCGCCCCAGACTCACGTCTCCCAAAGCACGGTCAGCAAAGCCACGGGAGACGTCGCCCGGCCCGTGGCCTGCACACTGACGTCAGAGCTTTCATTCATTGTCCCGTGGATTTTGTCCATTCGCCTCTTCGTGCAGGTATACCCCAGGTCCTTCTGGCCTGCTCGCCACGTGGGGACGCTCCTGTCATCGTACTGCTGTCAGTCACGTTCACGCAGAGCGTTAGAATTGCTGGGGGGCCCATGGGGACCCCCTGAAGTGGTCGGAAGCCAGTTTTGTGTTTTGGGGTGCATATCTGTGTCTCGTGGGAAATTGTTCCCAGCATGCATCACATTCTCAGAGGGGTTACCTGAGGCCTCAGGTAAGGTCCCATCAAATGTATCTGAGTCAGGGGGCAGCTTTCCTCCGGGCGTTTATTCTGCAGACAGACGTGCTCACCTGGTCTCCTCACTCGCTTTTTACATAAACAGAAGCAGCCCGTGGCCACTCGACTCTGTGTGGCTCAGCCGCCCGCCCCCCCCCCCCACCATGGTGTGGGTGGTCTCTCCTGGGTGGTCCCTCCTGGGTGGTCCCTCCTCGGTGGCCACCATCCTAGATGGTTCCTCGAGTACCCCACTCCTGTTCCCCTTCACCCAGGCCTTTGCATGATGGACCCAGGTGGCACCCCCGCTCCTGATTCGACTGGTGAGATTAAAAGGGTGAACACTTTCCTGGTGACCTTCTGCTATTTTCACATTCCGGCGCCAGAAGTGAGTTCCCCCTGCCCGCCCCCCACCCGTGTGTGGCCGATAAATAAAATCAGCTCATTCTGTGTCGTAGCAAACGTAAGAGCTGCCTTTGTATGCCTGTTTGACAGAGACAGGTATCCGTCTCTGTCAAATCAGAATCCAGAGTCATTTTCTAGAACTGATTCCAGATTCTATGACATTCCAATCTCCCTGTAAACTCGGATAGAACGAGTCTGTACGAGAGGATCCAGTCAGCTCGTTAGACCTGGTAACGAGGGCAGTCTGGGGGTGTGGCTGCTCTCAGTGGGCCCCCCACCCCCACCCCTGGGACCCTGCGGAGTGCGCCCCCTGCTGGCGGAGCCCACTCAGAGACTGCCCGCTGCGACTGGCGGTCCTGGCTCCTCTCTGGGGAGTGTCTGCGGTTCCCTCCACCCACAGCGAAGCTATACACCCTGGGTCCCAGGTGTATAGATGGCATGGGCGTGGGCCTTCCAGAGCAGCCCGCGTCCTCCGTGTCACGGCCCCGCCCGGCGTGTGCCCAGGACAACGGAGCACGGCCGCCTGTCCCAACGACGTGTCGCTGCGGAGAACACCGCTGTCTCTGCCCCGTGAAGAAAGTGCCCCCGGGTGAAGCAGTGTGACCCTCGTTTCTGCCCCGGAGTTGGGTGGGCTAGGGCATCGACGCCCAGCGGCGGGCGTCCCTGGGGGCTCTGCCTTAAACCCTCGGGAATCTGCTCCATTTTAGGTCAGTAGCTTTGCCTTTGCTGGCTTTACCCAGCCTTCAGAAAGAAAGAAAGAGAGAGAGAGAGAAAGAAGAAAGAAAGAAAGAAAGAAAGAAAGAAAGAAAAGAAAGAAAAGAAAGAAAGAAAGAAAGAAAGAAAGAAGAAAGAAAGAAAGAGGAAAGAGGAAGAAGGGAAGGAAGGAAGGGAAGGGAAGGGAAGGGAAGGGAAGGGAAGGGAAGGGAAGAGAAGAGAAGAGAAGAGAAGAGAAGAAAATAAAGAAGAGAAGGAGGCAGACTAGAATCACAGCAGGACTTCCCTGCCGTGGGCGGAGGAGCTGGTGGGAGCCCAACCCGGACCCTCCTCCGGGCTCTGGGTCCAGCGCCAGCGCAGTCTCCAGAGCCGCGGAGTCCACGCCCGAGGGTGCAGCTGCGCTCTGAGAACGGTCTGCAGGTTGGAGAGCTGTGGCCTGATCAGTAGACGATGCAGAAAAGTCTCCTGGAGTCTCGATGAGGCTGTTCTCTTCATTCCCAGGCCACGTGGGGCGTCCTCTGGCTGCTGGGGGCCGAGAGGCCGGCGTCCAGCTGCGTTTGCCACATCTGCTTCTCCTGTACGCGGTCACACGTCTCCTCTCCAGGGAATGTCACAAGCCCTCTGGTTCCCTGCCTCGCAACGGCCCTCCGTGTGTCGTCCCATCAAATATATCCGATTTCTGTGTCTTCCTTAACTACAGAATGCTTCCGAGCCAATAAACCTCACAGCACCCTATTTTCAGTGGTGGAACAGGCCGCAGCAGCGTTTGCTGGCTTTCTGAATCCGGTTGCACAAATCCCCAACTAGGCCGTTTTCAGTGTGGGATCACCCACGATGGCCCCCACAGTGTGTTCCAGGAAATGCGAAAGCAATACTATTCGCCAGACACGCGAAGGTCATTACTCCTGCCTGACGCATAGCAGTGTTTTACGAATAGAAAGCAGCTTCACGTCCACGCTGACCCGCCTGCGTTTCCCAGGCGGGGCCCACGTCCCCGGGCCGCTGTCTGCGGAGCCAGAGGTGGGCTCTCGGCCCTCGGTGGGAGCAGAAAGAGCAGCGAGGTTCCCTGAGTCCCTCCCGCCTTCGTGCCCATTGCATTCTCACGGCAGCCCCAGAAGTTAGCATTGTTGCTTTCCTGTCACAAATGATGACGCCGAGACTTGGAGAACTTCTGTTCCGGACCCAGGCCATTCCAGCCGCCCGAGTCTGGATTCGAACCCAGACCCGGCTCCCTATGAGTCTGTGTCCCCAGCTGAGGGGTGAAGAGTCATCCGTGGGGGCCCGAAACCTGGAGCAGTGGGCCGACTTCCTGCTCAATGGCGTGTGGCCTAGAAATGGGGTTATTAAGTGGTCAGAGGGGCAAAGAACCCTCCAGGAAACAGAGGTGAAGAATTATCTTCAGATATGAGTTAACTTGGTCCTCAGAGGACATCTGAGTGGGCTTTGGTGGCCCTATAGGACAGACGGGGGCACGGGGGCTTGCAGACATGTCCAGGGCGGGAGAGGAAGGGTCACACTGGAGTGGGGAGCTGACTTATCCTTGGGCTGATCCGAACTCAGCTGTGGGGTGTGGTGGGGTCACACTGGGGTCACACTGGACCCAGGGACAGAGCCCAGCAGGAGGCCTCTCTGGGAGGGCGCAGAGAAGGGGGTCAGATGAGGGTCCTGGACTCAGGGAAAGCCAACGGCAGCGGGAAAACCAGAGGCGGCCCAGACAGCTGGTGAGGGTGAGGGGTGCCCAGTGGCTGGGCTGAGGTGGAAGGGTGGGTGGGGGTGCGTGGTGGCGAGCCTCTGTCCTGGGACCCCAGCACGGCCGGCATCTCCTGGAACCTTAGTAGGACGAAGCCCTCAGGCTCTGAGGACCCGGGCTGACAGAACCCTCTGGATGGAGGCGGAAAGCCCTGGAAGCCAGCTCAAAATGCCTCCACTGTCCACGGGAGGGGAGATTCGGAAAGAAGCAACTAAGACGCAAACCAGGAGTCTGAGGATGGAGGCTGAGCCCCTTCCCTTCAGAAAAGATGTCCCAGCGCTGGCCTGGTTTCTCGAGCAGCAGTTAGCACAAGGCTGGGGAGGACGCCGTTTCCGGCTGCCCCCACCCCCCGCCCTGTCCAGCGCAGCCACCACGCACAGCAGGGGCCTGAAGCGTGGGAAGAATCTCGGTGCTGCAAACTGAGGGGATGGAGTGGGTTCCAGGTGTGGAAGGAAAATGAACAGAAATGAAAAGGTCAGAAAACACAGTGGGTGTTCGAGTGACAGGGAGCCAACCAGCTTCTCGGGTGCAGGCGGCGTGTCCAAAGGGTGCGAGGGGGTGGGAGTGGGTGGGTGCGCAGAGAGGGCCCGAGAGCGGGGGCTGGGCAGGCTGCCTCACTCTGCAGCACCGCAGGGCAACGCCCTCGGCAAGGGGAGCCGAACGGGACTTCTCACTCTCTCTGACACCGAGACGGCCGCTTCCCAACTGAGCATCATCCCATCTGCTGAGTCAGCAGCCCCACCTCCCTCCCAGCAGAAGTGCAGCCGCTGCTGCCCCGGCAGCACCTAGTGCCCGGGGACTGTGGAAAGGGGGGCAGGGGCGGTGCACTGGGCGCTTCCCGAGACCATTTCTAGACGGGATGCAAAGCCCGCACGTCAGCATCCGCCGTTGCCTCGCGGATTGGGCGAGGATGCTTCTGGGGTGTCCCGGAAGGAAGAGCTCTTCCCTGAGTTGCTATGCAGAAACACTGTTGGCTTCTCTCTCTGCTGTCTCAGGCACAAACACTATTTTCCTCATTTTGCCTTATTTTTTTTTCTGTCTTCTGATACTTAAGACAAAGACAAACCTTTCACAGGCCTGGGAAGGGACTCCCCACGATGCCCACCCCAGTTAGAAATGCGTGATCGGATGGTCCTGGGAGCCTTCTTCCGGCAGATTTGTTACAGAGCCCCCTTTCATCCAGGGCATCAGCAGACTAAACAAGAAAATCACATGGTCACGTCAGCAGATGCAGAAAAGGCATTTGACAAACTCCCATACACAGCCACGATTTAAAAAAAAAAACAACTCTCAGTACCCTAGAAACAGGGGAGCTTTCTCAACTCGATAAAAACTATCTACCAAAAACCTGCAGCTGACAGCACACTTCAAGGTTAGAAAACTAGGAGTTTTCCAGCTAAGATTCCCACCAGGCAGGTATGTCCTCCTTCACCACTTCCTCCAATGCCACACTGGAAGTCTGTGCTAAGGCAATAAGGCAAGAAAAGGAAATCAAAGGTACGCAGATGGGGAGGGAAGACATCAACCTGTCTTTGTTCATAGGTGATGTGATGGTTTGTGTAGAAAATCTGAAAGATAGACCAAAAAGCTCCCAGCACTAATGATCGCTCATAGCAAGTTTTCAGGATAGGAGATTAAGTACTAGAATAGTACACAATACTGTGTTATTACCCTGAAGAAGGATAAACTGTACCTATTATTTTATAGCTTGTTTTTTTTTCACTCAACGGCATACCTCAGACATCTTCTAAATTCAGTGCACCTGGGTGTCCTTCATTCTTTCTCGTGTACGCACAGCATTCCATCCATTGATGTCGCCATCATCCACCACCCGATGATGTCACCGTCACCTATGCAGTCCACACCGAGGGGTTTCGGTGGCTTCAGGAGTCGTTGGTTAGTTTGGTTGGTTGGTGCGTGCCTGCAGTATGGTTTCACAGATCCCCTCTTTATTTCGGCATTCCCTTAAATCTTTTCAAAACGCAAGTTAGGGCTTTGATGAAAATGTCTCCAATACACTCATTTATGTAAAAAAAAATTAGGATAACACTGGTAACAGTGGCTACCTCTGAGCAGATCGGAGAAGGCCCTGTGGCAGGAACGCACTAACATGTCTCACTTCATATCTTTTCTGCTACCGGAGCTTCCCCAACTACATGCAATGCTCTCCTAGTTTGAATGAAAACACTGAAATATGTGACGCTGCAACACAGCCACCTGCACTGGTCCTCTTCCTTAGGACGCTGTCTCGGGGGATGCATGTGGGAGCTGGAGACCGGGCTAGTTAAACGGGTGCTCCCGACACCGCCTTCTCGGTCCAGAGTGATCAGCAGAGGGCCGGCCTTCTGCAGATGGCCCCCGGCATCGGGGACAATGGAATGAACTAGAGGCTCCACTCACGGCTGGCGTGGAGGACTCGGGCTCAGACTCCCCTGAGGAGGACTCACCGGGAGGAAGTGCTGGGACAGGTCCTGCACGACTCGGCCGCCCCCTGGCCTGGGGGGAGTGCTGGACCAAAACCCCATGGTGAGCGCCGATGACTTCTTCTTCCTACACAAGCACAGCGAGGGAGCTGGTGCACGGAAGGGTGGCAGAATGGTAAGTCCATGTGGGCTTTGTGGAACCCGATTCCTCCTGCTCCCCCTTTTTCTGTCCCTGGCTCTGTCCTCCTGCTGGCTTCTTCTGGCAAGGTCACAAGGTGGCTACCACGGCCACTAGGGCTTCAGCAGTTTTGCCCACATTCAGAGGCTGATTGGCCACCCCTGAACAAACCCCCATGGCCAGGCAGGTGGCACATGCTGCTTGGCTTCAAGTCACCATCTTCAGAGCCAATCACACAGGAAGCAGGAGGAATGGGCAACTGTGATTGGCTGAGGTCAGTCAAGACACACCCCCAGAGCCCTCGAAGAGTCAATCTCACCCAAGCCTGGCTGCTGCCCGCGAGAGAGCTGGCCAGGCCCGGCGGCGGGAACCCTTCCCCGAGTACCACAGTGGAAGTCTCCGAGGTGCGGAAGGAGGAAAAGGCCATCGAGTCCACGGCCAGATTGTGTACTGGAGTCTTCACTATGTATTTTCACCCCCACAACAGTATTTAAGCCAGGCGCTGCCCTCCTTAGGGAGACTCCACCCCAGAGAGTCTGAGTCACTTGCCTCACGTGCGTCAGGGCTCAGCTCGCCGGCTAATGACCCTGAGGTCCATGTAGGTTCAGCACGGTGATTGCAGCCTAGATTCTGGTCCCCTGAGGGCCTGGGAGGGGTTTTCTGTTTGGCTTTCTCATCAGCATTGTTATTGTTGTTTAAAAGCCATATGGAGTGTTTAGAATATGTGTGTGTGCGTGCGCGAGTGTGTGTGTGTGCATGTGTGTGTGTGTGTGTGTGTGGTTAAGACTGAAGTCAGAAGGAAAAGCAAAGGTGTGTTCTGTTTTGCACACTAGAGCATCTCAGTGAGGCATCCGGTCGGTGCTCTCGGACGCTGGCCTAGAACCAGGCCACAGGGAGGAACCGGAGCTGCTGGGACAGGTGTCACGGCAGAGCTGTCAGTGTGGCCCCTGGGTGCAGGGCGCCCCGTGATACAAAATCAGATCTCTGCCCTCATCTCCGGGGAGCCGTCACGACGTCACACACTCGGTGCTTCGATGTCATTCGAAGAGCTGAGGACGAGTTATGAAATCCAGGAAAAGCGAGTGAACCTCGGGAGTCCGGGGAAGTCACCCAGTCTCCCTCTCCCCCTCCCACGCCCCTGGTGTGACTCTCAGGGAACCCGGTGGGGAAAATCGTGAGTCCGGGCCTTCACGTCTCCACCAAGAGAAGAGAGGGATGTCAGCAGCCGTGGAGCCTCTAGGACAGTGAATCTTCCAGAAACTCTGCACCGGAGGGCTTCAAGGAGGAAGAAACCCCACATTCCCGCAAGCGTTGGGCCTTCCGTTGGCTTACAAGCCTTTGAGACTGCGGTTCTCCGTGGGGCAGGGGGCGGAGTATAGGGGAGAGAAAGAGGGAGAAAGAGGGAGAGCGTCCCTGTTCCCCTGGGGTTATAGTAGCCTGAGCCTGGGAAGGACCGGGTGCTTTTTCTAAACAGCCAATAGTCAACTTCCTCATCTTTTTCAGGCTTTTTGATAGGCACCCCCTCACCCTCCGTTAGACTGACAGGGCTCTGTGGTCAAGCAACCTCCCCTGTGCCCCCCAACAGCCCGGTACCAGAGGGGCAGGGAGGGGTGCTAATCCCCTCGGAGGAGCAGCGTGGTGGTCCCCGGGGTGGAGGGGGGGCATGAAGCTGCAGCTGCCTGGTGAGACCCACAGGCTCCCGCTCCCCAGTCCGTCGAACTCGGTGTCTCATTCCCTTGGCTCCGTCTTATCACTGACTAGTTACCCGCCTCCGGTACCATTCCCTCGCGCCCCATAAAGACCTTCCTTTAGCCTTGGGATCTTACAGGGGTAGGCGGACGAAGGTCTCGTCCTCTGCAGCTGCTCCCCGCTGTCACAGAGGCGCAGCCCGCCTGTCCCCAGGCCCGGCGCCCTCCCGTCCGCCCGAGGGAGAAAGACGCATAAAGGATGGGAGGCCTCAGCAGGGAAGGGGATTCTGCAAAGTCCAGGTCGGTGGGCTGTGCCTGGGGGGCGGCGGACGCGATGTCCAGAGGACGTCGTTGCGGGACAAGGTGGCATCCGTGGTGTATTCTAGAGGTGGCGAGGTGACAAGAAGGTTAAAAGGCATCGTCCAAAACTGAGGAGAATCACAGCAACCCAAGGTCCGGTGAGAGGTGAAGCCCAGGTGACAGCGGCATCGACTCCCTCCCCTTCACCTCGGAGTCTCGTGGGACTCCCACACACCACGCGTCCACGGAATTCTGTGCTTGGGTGTCACAGAGGCCTTCTCTCCAAATCCCACCTCTTCTCCAGGGACATAACCACTGTTGTTGATGCCGCTGGCATTTCCCTGGGGTTATATCTACAGTCGATTAAATCGTGGCCCCCAAGACACGCCCAAGTCCTACACACCCCACAGCCCCTACAAATGTGACCTGATTGGAAAAGAGGGGTCTTGGAGATGTAATCAAGCTAAGCATCTCAAGATGAGGTTATCTGGGATTCAGGGGGACCCCAGATCCAAAGACAGAGGACCTCTTAAGAGACAAAAAAGGTGGAGGAAGAATTGGAACAGGGAGTCACAAAGAAAATGATCATGTGACGAGCAGGCAGAGACCGCAGTGATGGAGCCACCCACCTGCCAGGGACACCTGGAGTCATCAGGAGGGGACGAGGCAGGAGGGACCTCCCCAGACCCACACCCGCACCCTGACTGCGGTCTCTGACCTCCCGGAGGGTGAAGTCACGAATGTCTGCCGGTCAGGAGCCCCCCGGGCGTTGGCGGTTTGCCGCAGAGACCCCGGGAAACTAACAACGACACACACACAAAGGAAGACTGTGCACTGACTTCCGTTCACTACCTTACAGCTGCTCTGAGAGTTCTGATGAGCGCTCCACACCGCCGTCAGAAGTCAAAGCCCCGAGTAGTTTTTAAGCCCCAGGAAAGTTGGAAGGAAAATATTTTTGATTCTTTGATGATACCAGGGCTTAATTATAGCTTCTTGAATTGCAGCCTTGGGGAATTCCAGAACACGCAATTTGGCTTTCCTCTGCCGTGGAAATGTTCCTCTGGAGCGCACAAGGCCGGCGCCCTTACACTCCCTCCACTCCCCCCGAAGGGAGAGGTAGTAATTTGTCCTCTCGAAGAGGGGAGAGGGAATGTGCCTAAGCAGCCAGTTGTAATGTCTGCCTTTTCTAATTTTCGACACTGGGACGACGGTCTAGTTAAGGCTGAAAATAAATGGAAGTCACTTGAAGCCAAAGGCAGAAAGAACCCCGGGGGTCTCATGACTGGGGCCAGGCTTGACCTTCTCCTTGCTGGACAGTAGAACTGGGTAAGGGAGGGGACAAGGGAGGCGGGGCAGGCAGAGCACAGGGGGGCCCTGGGGACTCGGGAGGGGGCCTCTTTGCACTCTGGGGCCCAAGTCCTTCACCACTTTGACAACCCGCAGGGCCTCTGGGTGCAAGCAAGCGGGGACACAGCCCCCGTGACGTCAGCATCAACGAGACGCCTTGCAGAATACACCCCCATTCACCATCCTGTCCAGCTCCACCCCAAAACTGAGGTAGCTGCCATCCCATTTCACAGACGCCGCCACTGAGGGCTCCGGAGTAGAACGGACTCCACTGGGGTCCTGCAGCGCCCGTGACCCCAGAGTCGCGCTCTTTCCGTGACACCGCCGCTGCTCTGGAGACGACGACGGTGCATCTCCGCAGCGCGGGCACACGCCCTCGTGGGCTCCATTTCGGATGCGAGAGCGGAGTTGCCCCAGAGCTGAGAACGGGAGGGACCGGGGGCCTTCGAGGATGCGCAGAGCCGGCGTGAGCACCAGCTTCTCAGAGGAAGAACTGAGCAGGCTGTGCTCTGGATGCGGCCGGGAAATCCGGGCGGGTGCCGATGAGGCGAGGCTGCGGCACTTGCCGGCGAACTCGCCTGGTGCAGGAGAGGACACGCGTGCCCCCCCTACCCAGCACACACACGCAGAAGGCTGTAACCCAAAATGTCAGAGAATTTCCCAGGGGGATCTGCCAACACACGGGTGACGTCGGTCAGAGCCGCTTCACAGAAAACAGTATTGAGAAGGGCGCGCTCTTGCGTTTGAAACTGACCTCAAAGAGCAGTTTCCTCTTTCGGGGGCACCTCCAGGCTGGGCTGGGTGGACCCCAGGCCTCTGGGGGGGGACGCAGCTCTTGTGACCTGGGGCTGAGTGCTGGGGAGGGAGGGCACCTGCCCGTCAGGGCCGCCAAGAGCCCACCGGTCTGCGCTGTTGTCCGAGCACTGCCCCCCCTCCCCCCCGCAGGAGGAGGCTCCATCCCTCTGTTTGTTTGCAGGAAGAGGAAACGGAGCTTGTCTCTCTGAAAGTCCCGGGCCTGGCAGTCTGCGTGCTGCACGTGCGTACCTCGTTCCTGTTTCTTCTCGTGTTCCGCTTTTTAATTTATTGTTTAGCTCAGTGTATTTATTAGGGTGGCCTTGGTAATAAAATGATACAGGGTTCGAGTGTCCAGGTCTGTCACACGTCAGCTGTGCACTGTGTGGTGTGCTCGCCACCCCAGGTCCGGTCCCCTCCCCTCGCCACTCCCCCCCGCCCCGCAAACGTACCCGCCTCTGCCTGCCCCACCCCCTTTCCTCTGGTCGTCGCCATACTGTTGTCTGCGTCTGGGAGTCTGGGGTTTTGGTTTTGGTGGGGTTTGTTTTTTTTTTTGCTTAATCCCTTCGCCCTTTTCACCCAGCCCCCCAACCCCCTCCCCTCCGACAGTGGTCAGTCTGCCCTCTGTGTCCACGAGTCTGTCTCTGTTGTGCGTTAGTTCAGTTTGTTCCTGAGACTCCGCACGCGAGTGAAACCCTATGGCACCCGCCTTCCTCCGGCTGGTGTATTCCACCTGGCGCAGTGTCCGCCAGGCCCGCCCACGCGGTCGCAGAGGGCGGGATTCCCTCCTGCTTCCCGGCCGAGCAGCAGCCCGCTGCGTGGGCGTGCCCCGGCTTTTCCGTCCACTCGCTCACCGCTGGGCCCTCGGGCTGCCTCCACGTCTTGGCCGGTGGAAGTAACACCGCAGTGAGCATAGGGGTGCTCATGTTCTTTCTAATTAGTGGTTAGGGTTTCTTCGTTTCTGTTTCCAGAAGTGGGGTCGCTGGGTCTTACAGCAGTTCCGTTTTTAATTTTCTGAGGAAACTCCGTGCTGCTTTGCACGGCGGCTGCGCCAGCCTGCACTCCCACCAGCAGCGCCCGGGGGTCCCCTTCTCTCCACGTCCTCGCCAGCACCTGTGTTTTACTGGTTTGTGGACGACCGCCATCCCGGCAGGTGTGAGGTGGCTGCTCCTTGTGGTCTGAATTTGCGTCTCCCTGATGGTCACTGATGCTGAGCACCCTCTCACGTGTCCGTCGGCCGCCCAGATGTCCTCTTTGGAGACGCGTCTGTCCAGGTCCTTTGCCCACTTTTCGATTGCATCACTTGTTTTACTGGTGTCCAGTGTTACAAGTTCTCTGTAACCTTCGGATGTTAACCCCCGACCCGAGGTATCATCGGTGGGTATGTTCTCCCGTTCAGTGAGTTGGTTTTCATTTCGTGGATGGTTTCCGTGGCCGTGCAAACACTTTTTCACTGGAGGGGTCCCCATTTGTTTATTTTTTCTTTTGTGTTCCTTGCCTGAGGCGATATATCAGGAAAATTATTGCTCTGAGAAATGTCCGAGGTTTTGCTGCCTCCGTCTTCCTTCAGGGTTTTCGCGGTTTGGAGCCTGATGTGTGCCGTTCCTGGTTAAGGCCGAGCCGGGGCTCAGGTCTGAGCAGTAGAACCTCCTCATCGGCGGCTGCCCGGCCAGGCCGCGCTCCCCCTGCACCACTGCGGACCTTCGACAATGAACCCGAGGCACACACACACCTGTGAGCGCCGAGACCTGGGGGGGCTGGGGGCTGGGGGCGGCGGGGCTGAAGTACAGGATGTTTGTCGCGACGGCCAAGGTCCCTGGAACGGTAAACAGCGTGGGAGGCTGGCAGGGCCCTGCTGAACCAGAGCGTGCGGTCAAGGCTGCCCCGGGCTGGGTCACGTGACACTGGGGGCGGAGTGACCTCCCTGGGGCACACAGCCGCCCTGAGATGTAATCACGACGTCAGGAACGAATTGCTGTTCGATCAACTGAGAAATAACGACCTACCTCGTGTTCCGTCTCAGGACTGGAGAGATAAAACAAAAGCAGTTTCCACCTAAAAAAAACAACATGAATTCACTACATGTTAGTAAAACTAGTAAGAAAAGTAAATGCATTGTCAGCCCCAAAATCAATATGAAAAGGGCAAAGGTGAAAATGATACGAAATCCAGGATTTACTTCAAAACAATTGGGCAGGAAGGGGGTATTAGGTGGGACAGAGAGAAGAGCACCCTAGCCAGGAGTCCGTGGCTGTTGAAATTTGGGTTTGGGTGGGTGAGGGTCCCTGACTCTCCCAAGTTGTATATACTTTTGAAAATTTTCACCATAAAAATTTTTTTCCTCAAGTATCCCATTTATTTTTTTTCAAAGATTTTATTTATTTATTTTTAGAGAGGGAAGGGAGGGAGAGAGAGAGAGAGAGAGAAACATCCATGTGTGGTTGCTGGGGGCCGTGGCCTGCAACCCAGGCATGTGCCCTAGCTGGGAATCGAACCTGCGATGCTTTGGTTCCCAGCCCGCGCTCAATCCACTGAGCTATGCCAGCCAAGGAAGTATCCCATTTAAAATAACAAAAACCATCAAATGCGTTACATTAAGCCTCCCGAGAAAAGTGCCGTGTACCTCCGCAAAGAATCTGCAGCACCCGCTGAAAAACCTAGACACCCAGACGGAGTGGGAGTCTTTATCATCAGAACGCCACTGATTTCCGCCCTCATTCACCTGCACGTTCAATGTGATTCCAGCAACACTTTCAGCAAAAACTTATTGGGACTCGGTTCTCAACTTCACTCAGAAAAGAAAATGTTCGAGAATGGCAATGACATTTTAAAAACCAAGTGAACGAGAAGGAAATTTTCTTACCGTGTACCGAGACATAGTACAGGGCAGTAATTAAGACAGTGTGACGTCGGCATAAGAAAGGACACGTGTTCACAGAACAGAACAGAACAGAACAGAGGACTCAGGAGCAGACACGTGTGCGTGCGGAAACCTGCCGTAACACACAGACAGCATCCCAGGTCCTTCCCGTCCCAACATGGGGCCGAGGCAGTTTCCATCTGTAAAAGCCGTAGTTGTGCACGTTTGTTTATGTGTGCAATACACCTTTCTGTTGGCGTGTGTCTGTATACCCTATTCTGTATTTATATGGACATACAGGAGCGTGCATTTATTGTAAACACTGGTGTCATATTTGTACACATGCTCATTGGGAAACTGATTCATTAACTGCTGTTTCTATACTGCATGGAGGTAAATCTTACCAAGACCCCACCCTAAGCACCGTCGCAGTCTGAGGTACTGCGGGTGGAACTTGTGGGGACATAATTTGGCCCGTAGCAGTACCAGCGCATCGCTGACAGTGGACAAATTAGCCAGGAGGCAGCTCTGTGCCCTCGGGAGCCCTGCAGGGACAAGCTGTCAGTGGGTCCTGTCTGATTAAGAGCCGGTGACGTCCTAACCTCGGAGCTCCTGCAGGACATACTCGGGGACTGATGACCTCCTTGCTGGCCTCCTCCCCCAGACAGGGGTGGGTGGGAAGGAAAGCCCCGAGGACTCCGGCGTCACAGGGGGATAAAGAGCACGCTTTGAGCCCTGGCCGATGTGGCTCAGTGGGCTGAGCACCTGCTGGTGGACCAAAAGGTCGCCGGTTCTATTCCTGGTCAGGGCACAGGCCTGGGTTGCGGGCCCGGTCCCTGGTTGGGGTCTGCAAGAGGCAACTGACCCATGTTTCTCGCATCAGCATTTCTCTCCTTTTCTCTCTCCCTCCCTTCCCCTCTCTCTAAAAATAAATAAATGAAATCTAGAAGAAAAAAAAAGAACACGCCTTGATTTCCTGCAAGTCCACTCTTGGCGAGTGTCTCCTGGGTGCCCGGCCGAGGCCCTCAGTGCAGCGGCCAGGGTGCGAGGGGTCTGCGCTCGTTATCTTTGTTTCTAATGAGAAAAACAGGTTTGGCGTGGGGGCCTGACCTGCTGAAGGTCACTGACCTGAGCCGTGGCCTTGACCTGGGGACGCTGTTTGAAAAAAAATACTTAGCCCTGGCCAGGTGGCTCAGTTGTTTAGAGCAAGGTCCTGTTCACCAGAAGGTCAGGGGTTCGGTCCCTGGCCGGGGCCTCTTGTAGGGGCAACAGATTGATCAACAACTCTCGCTCACACCCATGTCTCTCTCTCTTCCCCTTCCTCTTTCTCTAAAAAAAACTCAATAAAAAATACACCCTCGGGTGAGGACAGAAAAACCATTCAGAAATGGGTGCCGCCGGCACTGGGCCTTGGAATGTAGTGATATGGGCCCGGCTTCCGCTGCGGGAACGGCGGTCCCTAACCGCAGGTCTGGGATCCGTAGGGGAGGACGTGCGTGCAGCCTATTAAGTTATGTGCTGGGAAAGTGGTGTGTTAAATACGGTTATTTTCTGAACACACTCTTCTCCTCTCCGGCGTATAAAAAGATGAAAATCGCCGCGGTTCTCCACAAATCACGGGTGGGAAACCTGTGGGGGTTGCAAAGGGTTGAATGAATTCGCTGGGGGAGGGGAAATCGCCTTATTTTTTATAGGTTGTCCAACCAGCACAAGTACACTCACATAAAATACATTCTCTTTCAGTGGCTGCCACAAGAAGCTATAAAAAATGTTGGCACTGTCATAACAGAAATAAATTTGTTTTTAAGGGTAAAAATACGAGTTGGAAAGAATGGTCCTTACTGCTTAACAGATAGGCTCTCAGCGCGCACCCCTGAGGGGCATTATTTATGGGTGTTTTCTCAACTTTGCGGGCTGGCCGTGGCCGAATTGTGGCCCGCTGAGGACTTGCCCTGGCCACCCCGCACAAGTGTGGTCAAGTGCAAGTTCGGCTCCCAGTGGGCAGATGGGCACGGCTGGGAAGGCTGGGAAGGCGGGGACAGCGGGGACAGCGGGGACAGCGGGGACAGCGGGTCCCCCACCTGGGCGGGGCTGGGGGGTGGGAGCAGAGGTGGGACTGCAGGTCCATCGTAAACCACCGTGAGCTTGTCTCTGGTTACATAACTCGTCCTCCACATGGAAGGAAAGGGTGAGTAAGACATATAACAGATGCTATAAATATGCAAAAACCTCAGTTACCCTGAATTCCCAGTATTCTAATAGGACCAAAATGGATCTCTTTTCCCCATTATTCATTCAGATAGATTCTCTTCCTTTTGTTCGTGGTTAATTATTACCCACCCCGTGCTGACTCACTCCGCTCCCCACAGTATTTCTTCCTTCTCCTTCGAAAGGCCCTGGAGAGCGCCTGGAGCTGGAGTGGCCGCAGGGAGAAGGGGCGGGGAAGGCAGAAGTCACCTTTCCGGGTGACATTGACTCCCGGGTCTCCCGCCATCGACACAGGCCCTACCGACGCAGAGACCACACGCCATCTATCCTGCCCCGCATCTGTCCTGCTGCTGCCTTTGGTGCCTCCTCGCTGATGTCTGGAACTTTGAGATTGGGAGGCGAATAACAATGAACCGAGACTAAATGCGTGGCATTTCCCAGCTGAATCAGCTCACGTGGAACCCAGGACAGGGGTCGCCAGGAGAAGGCGCCCCCGTGAACAGAGCGTCGGACACGCGCACACATGCACACACAGGCAGAACAGGGGGGCCTGGGCCTGGGCACCGCCAGTGCGGACGGGCTCGGGACTCACCATGCGCCTCACACCTGCACTTTAACCAGGTAATGACCCCTGACGTTTCAGTTGGACCATCTGCCGTGTGCTGACCAGAAGCCCGCCAGAAAGCTATTATTTAGTAATGATTTTAATGATTGATGTTCTACTACCATTGTAATAGTACCCATTTCCCCTGCAGGACCAATGAGGCAGAAGAAGGTGAGAAGTCCGGGGGACTTTCTGGAAGTCACACAGGGGAGGAGAGGAAAAGCTAGGACATGGGTGGACTCAGCTTTTGTCCGTAACATGCCCAGGCTGCTTAGCCTGCTTTCCAGAAACACCTTCCCCGAGAGCGGTTCTGCCCATAACTCCTACTGATGGGCCGCCCCAGCACCCGGTCGGCGCCCGGTACATGACCCACAGCAAGCTGCCATCTGTACAAACGCTCACGCGGCCCTGGCTGTGTGATGTCACCGCCCAGGGACCAAACACGGAAAGGAACTCAGCGTCTCAGAGATGCGGAAGGAAAAACAGACAAACGCCGAGAAGCGAACTTCCTTTTCCCCTGCGCTGTCCCCCTGTCACTCCGCGCCCGGCCCCTGCTCCCTGTAGTGCCCGCTCCCCGCCCTCCGGAGCCCCCTGCAGAGCTCTGTCCTCCCAGCTCATCAGACACATGGTCCTCTCTCCAAACCGTGACCGCTTTTCTCAGTGCGCCAGGCTGTGGATACACGTGCGCACGCCTACAGGTGCACATGTAAGAACACATACAAACACACACACAGCACACACAAGCACACACACTAGCCAAGCTGGAAAGAAGGAAGCGGCAGGCACAGTGATGATTTTCCCCTACAGGGGGGCGGGGGTCCGACGGTGCACCTGACGTGCCCACGCTGTTCTGTCCCAGGTCAGCCCGCCCACTCTCGGCCCTCCACCCTGAGCAGCAGTGTCGGGGGTCTCAGCCCGAAGAAGGTGTTTCAGGCTGTTAGGTACGCCCCTTGTTTGGTGGAGTTGTCCGTTTTGTTTCCCAGCAAGGCTTCGTTTCCGTTCGTGGTTTTGTCTGAGTAAACGACTTCCGTGCAACATCCCGACGTTGAAAGTCTTACGTTTGCCTGCTGCGGTGTGGCCTACGTCTACGAGATGAAGCTCTCAATGTTTATCTTTTAAATTATCTCCTCACCGCCCTGGGGTTATCTTCGTCTCGTTTATCATTCGTACAGGGTGGATTCCCCCCCACCAAAAAAAGTTGAGCCCCAGGTGTGTCGGAATGTGTTGTCATCTGGAAGCAGGGTCCTTGCAGATATAATTGGTTAGAATGACATCATACTGGAGTCGGGGGGCCCTAATTCAACGTGACAGGTAACTTTATGAAGAGGGGGCACACAGAGGGAGGACGCCGTGGGACAATGGAGACCGAGGTCTGGGTGATGTTTCCATAATCCAGGGAGCCCCGCAGCGGGACAGCAGACCAGCAGAAGCTGGGCGGGGCCGGGACAGACTCTCCCTCGCAGCCTCGGAAGGAAACTTTCCTGGCCCTGCCGACACCCCTTGTCCGACTTCAGCCGCCAGCACCGAGGATGGTAACTGCCTGTTCTTCGCCCCCAGTGGGTGGTTCTCTATCATAGCAGGCCCAGCGCACTGATGCAAGCACTGAAGGATAATTTATGTCGTTTTTCTTTCGATTTTTCCTCGATTTTACTGTTACATTTAGACTTGTCATGATTACATCACTTCTATTTCCTACGGGCGATTTTTATCTGAAAAAGGGAGTTTTTTATTACTTCGACGGTGGCTCTCTCACTCCCTTAACTCTGTTTATTTTATTCTTTGGGTCGCATGTCCTCTTGTGCCTCTGGCCCTGTCACTAATGCACCAGGTGGGTTTTCCTAACTTTGTCCTTGTCGTCCACGTGGTTTCTCCTCCCGCGGCAGTTTGTGGCGGTCGTGGCACGCACCCCCTGCACCCGGGCGTCGGGTCCGCCTGTCCCTTTCCCTCTGCTCACCAACACCCCTTCACAGACCTCTCGTCTCCTCCAACGCTGATTCTCTAACTATTTTTGACTTGTTAATCTGGCAGCTCTCAAGGCAAAAACATTCCCCTGAGACAATTACGATTCCCCCCCCTGCACCGACTAGACATGCAATTGTCAGACGATGGCGCTTCTGCATGCTGTACCCCACTGAGCCCCTCTCCACGCTACGGGCCTGCGACCCTTGCAGCCACAGGGGGTCCGGCCTGCAGACGCCGGGCTGGGCTTCATGCTCTGCTCCAGGCCCTGCAAGTTCCGCAGCTGGTTCCATCAGGGGAGCAGCATTTTCTAAAACTCATGCCCTCATGCCTTTGCCGCTGGGTGCGGAGACGGTTGCACGCACTTTGTGCTGTGGGGGAGGGCAGGTCCACCAAGAAGGGGCGCCCGCGGGAGGCTCCGGCAGGTGTCGCTGAGTTTCCCTCCCGGTTTTCATGGAAGGGAGCCCACGAGAGCTTCCGTCGTCGGCCTCCGAGAGAGCGTTTCTAGGCAGCCTGCCTCCGAAGGGGCGTTTCCAGGAGGCCCGGAATGCATCCGTGTGCACACATATGTTGTTTTAATTTCCGACGCCGGAAAGAGAAGACTGAACAAAAAGCAGTTCCCTAGGGGGGTGCTGGGTGCCCTTCCAGCTCTTACTGGGGACGAGGAAAGATTCGCTGGGTCTGCAGACACGGTGAACTCCGGGCCCAGTCCTCACGGCCGCCCCGTCCCCTGGGTACCCCACACGGCAGCACCTCCCTCCCTCCCCCCACATTTCTGCCCAGAGACACAGGCTGGAGTCCACCGTGGCTCATCTCCTGCCCAAGGAGCCTCCCAGGGTCGGGGCCCACCTTCACCCTCTGGTGGGATCGCCCCCTCCCTCCTCCCTCTTTCCACATGCCTTCTCTCTGCGATGCCGCTGTGGCAGGCTAGACCCCTGAGACACAGTGTCACCCACTGTGGCTGGTGGTTTCTGGGAGGAGCTCCCGTCGCTCTGTGAGGGCCCTGGAGCTGCCCCTCGCCAGCTTCTCTCTTGCCTTTCTCCCAGCGGACAAGGGTGCCTGGGCCCTGCAGGGGGCTTGCCCCCCAACACGCACGCCCACCATGCCCAGCGGGCTCTTCTGCAAAGCAGAGCAGAGCAGAAGGCCTCAGTGTGCAAAATGTGGTTTCGTCGTCTCCAGAGCCTGAAAGAAAAAGCATTTTTAAACCATGCTATCGTGAGCAGATGGCTTGACTTTCTCCTTTAGCCCCAAAGTGTTATAAATATTTTGTTTGTCTTAACAAAGAAGAAAACTGTGTTTTACTTGCCAGATATTTTAAGTTTATCTGGAAAGTAAATTCTTAAGAATACCAAATAGATCCTTGAAAAATAAAGATAACCAAGTAGGAATGAAAACTATTACAAAGTCAAACAAAGAAAAAAAACAAGAAGCAAAGACAAAGAATTAAACTAGCGCGGCGACGGCCCAGAACAGTCCGCCCGGGCAGAAGAGACGCACCCCTGTGCCAGAGGTGAGTGGAGCAGGTTCTTGGGGCAAAATGACAATTTAGTGAGAGAATGGAAGACTTTTTTCCCGGCAACTCATGTCTATGCATTGACTAAAGACTTGGGAGACAGAATTAAATCCTTACTTTTCATTTTAAACCAAAAGGAATTCCAGACAGATTAAGGATTTCTAATAAAACAAACACATGTTTGTATAATAGAAAAATACGGGTGAAAAACTCATATTTTCAATTATATAACCGATTTCAAGGTGAAATCGGGACTTACCAGCTGGCCACCAAAGACAGACCTGTCCCTGCGAAGGTTTGGCTGGGGACGCCAGACACTGGGAAGGCCGGAAACGGGGGGTGGGGACCTCCCGGCTGCGTGGGCAAACGCCCCCAAGCTGTGAGTCAAGCTGACCCGTTGTTAAAGTGGCTCCGTCTCACCCTCCTCACTGGACAAACACACCATCACCACGAACAACACAAACAAAAAGTTCGCCTGAAGCTGTGGTTTTTACACAATTGGAAGCTGGCAACGTGTCAGAGAGTCAATTGAATAATCATGGCATTGTGTCGGGGTGCTCTGTTGCCGAGTCAGCCACGTTTGGTGGTAAGTCACACAACACACGTGTATGTAACTGACAGAATGTGTCATGTTTGCTCTGTAAAAATCACTGTCTTGCCTTCACTGCTACAAAAATCACTGTATTTTTAAAAATTTTTCCATGTAATTTGTATCCCGTTGATACTAATGACTTAAAGGGCTGAAAAGTACAATTTAATTGCATTCCAAATGTATAAAATTTGAATTATTTTCCTCAAAAATATAAATTGAATGAAGATGAGAAATCTAAAATTGTTTTCATAAGGTTTTAAATCATACTTTTCTTGTACAGTATCCAAGATTAGCTACTAAAATGAAAAAAAAACAAGGTTTTAATTAATGGCATCATAATTTTAAATCTAATACTTATGCAGTGCTGAAATTTGCATTTATTTTTATTAAACCTCACTAAGTATTTCAATAAAAATAACTCTATCTGCAAGTCTAACACCCACTGCCCTTGTTGCTGATGTGAAGACTGGGAAGCCTGTTTCACACCCGTCACATTTACACGTGTGTGCACGTGTGAGTGTGACAGGAATCCTACAGAGAGTAGCGTGTGCGCGTGTGCATACACACGGAGACGGAGAGACTCTGAATTAAGCAGCCCTGGAACACCTCCTGGGCCACCACATGTGGCCGGGAAGGTCACACTCATCTGAAAGACCTCCAGACTCAAGAACATGTCCACCGAGAAACGAGAAAACAGACCCTCAGTCCAACCAGGAAATAGTACTTTACGGCGCTGGGGTGCAGGCAGGTCACGCTGCCCAAGGGACAGGTGCGACCGATCTGCACTTTTCCCCCAGAGATCACTTGTGTCACCCAGCACCGCCCACTCGGGAGCAGCGGCTCTTCCAACGTTGTCATCGTCACAGCGACAGACACACCCCCTCGTGTGCGAAGGCCGTCATCTTTTGCCCCGAGGACAGGCACGAGAGGCGAGGCACCCTTTCTGGGAAGCTCACCTGAGGCAGGTGCTCTTCAGGGTGAGGACCCCCCCCCCGCCCCTCCCCCGGCTGCACCAGTGCCACACATCCCGTCCATGGGGCGTTGGCTGGGACATTCAAACTCCACCTTCTCATGAAACAAACAGAACCAGACAAAACTCTGGGAACACAATAAAAAGCAAGCTAGAAGGCACCTGTGCAATCTACACGGCCAACCAAGGGCAAACAGCAGCCTCCCCGTGGAAGAACACAGAAACCTTTACAAATACACTCACAAGTGCCCCCAAAGCAAAGTGCGTAGCGATAACGACACCAAAGGACTCACAAAAGAAGAGTACGGACCCCCAAACACACACATACACACCTACAACGGTGTGACCTCTAAGGCAGAATTTCTGGGTCACGTCGGACATGTGTCTGCTTTCACCGGGCAAGTGCCGTCCGGGAGGACCAGGGAGGCTGCGAGTGTGCGCCCTCCTTGAGTCAGGGAGAGCGAGGGGGAGGGGGGTGTCTATCTAAAGACCCCTCGGAGCAGCTAACTCCGGCCAAGGACATTTTCTCCCACCCCCCGAAATTGCCGAGACAGAAGGTCAGCGTCCCCTTCGAAGCCACGCAGCTTCCGAGGCACCAGAAGACCGATGTCGCCCCCCCCACCTGGTTCGTCCCAGACCACCCACCCGAGGTGGTGTCACTGAGGCTGTTTTGCTGTGTTTCTCCAGCTCCTGTTTGCGCTGCTCGGTTCTGCCGTCACGACAGAGCTGCAGGTCCCAGCCTCTGCCGGCTCCCGGCACACAGAGGCCGATCGCTGGAGTTCTGCGGCGTGCCGAAATAAGTATTTTTTGCTGACCTGACAAAAAAAAATAGATGTAATTTTGATTCACGCACACCGGCCGGCTATCGCTGTGTTGGCTGTTGTCATTTTTTTATTTGACAATCTGAGGGAAAAGAGGTCAGCATCCTTGACTAAACAGCCAAGTATTACATTTTTAAAAAAATATTCTTGTGACACGGCGGTTGAAAATTGCTTAGATAGAAGGACTGAAGAATTGTTATAGAAAGAGCTGACGCTGGACGGAAATAGCCAGACTACCCATACTTAGACAAGCGAGTCATTTTAATTGTGTGAGTTTTGCTAAAATTGAAAGAAACAGCCCGGAGACGCTGTGTCACCGTGGGTGACACCGCTGGCGTTCAGGTGTGGCTGGACTCGGGCACTCGGTGGAAATCTGCATCACGCTCACCACATCTGTGTTCTGGGGGTTAAGGAGAACAAGCCTGAGAGTGCAGGCGCACAGTAGGTGCTTGTGAAGGATCTGTTTAATGAGTGCTAAAGGAAGGTGTTCACGAGGCTTCTCTGTGTTCCCGACTGCTTCTGACAGATGGTACAGTCTGTCTGAGACCCTGAGCTGCTGACGCCTCACGACCACATCCGCGGGCGGGGAGCCCTTGGCTTTGGCACCGGACCCCGTGCCGGGGCAGCTGCTGGGCGAACGTACTGAGATGCTCCGTCCGAGGGAAACCGCCACGTGGAAGGGACATGGAGCCGCCCAGACGTGACTCGGGTCAAATCTACAGCACGGTCCCAGAGGGGGGCTTGGTGGTGTAGGACAGCAGTGCTCGGTCACCAGGTGGGCAGGTGACACCAGTCTGGTTGGAGGGCACTGAGCACAGTGAGGTGTCAGAGTTCGGGCCCTGGGAGGGACTCGCCCAGCCCCTGCAGAGCAGGGCCAGGAGGGAGGTGGGACACACACCAGATTCCTTCCAGAAATGAAAATAAGGACCAAAACTCCAAGGCTTGGGCGGAATCACTCTATAACCTGCGGTGGGCACGGTGCCCCGGGGCTCAGCAATGGAGCAGGACCTACCCGACGGAGCCGGGTCAGTTGCAAAGGGGGACCCTTGCCCAGCCCCTCAGGTCTGGTCTGCTGAGTTAAATATCTGTCCAAGAAGGCAAGGGGGGACGGAGTGTCCCCGAGAACCCCGCTGGGGGAAGAAGAGCGTCCACGGGACTTCGTGACAGAGGAGGCGGGAGCCAACATGGGGCATGCAGTCGGGATGAAGGCGCTCCCCCAAGGCTCCAGAGTCATTTGATGTGACCCCACGTGACTGTAAAAGTCTCCTCTTGTAAAAACAAAACAAAACAAAACAGGGAGAAGAGGGTATCAATCAGGATTTGTTCCCACACTTAACTGCGCTTAAAACCAGACCTCCGGCAGGGATGACTAGCACGTGTCCCAAGGGGGACGGTCACAAAGAAGCTTCTGTCTAAAAACTGTTACTGCGGACTCTCCATTCTGAAATCACACCCTCCGTTCCTTCCACTCGGAGGAAGAGTTGTGGAAGACTTTGAAGTGGAAAACAAAACAAAATAAAAACATTACTGTGTTGTGTCTAACACCCCTTTCCGGGTTCCCTGACCACTGTCTCTGAGCTGCTTTACCATTCTGGGAGTTGTGCAAAGTTGACACTATTGCAAATTAGTCTTGCGCATAAAAATGCCGGGATGAGCACCAGGACCTGGGCCACTCAAAAGGGGCGTGCGGGGAGGAGGGGCGTGGCTGACGGACCCAGGTTCCGTGGTCAGCAGTGGCGATGTGCGGATGAGAGGTGTCAATGTGGCGGTGCTGGAACAGAGGGACCGGCCATCCTGCCCCGCAGATGACTACCAATCAATAATTACAAACGAGCAGCTGCTCTGCCCCCCCCCCCCTTGCGAGTTTCGATTTGCAATACAGGAGAAGGTATAACTGAATCGACAAACCGAAGTCCATTCATTCTGATTATACACTGATGCGTATGTGCGTATGTATTCAGAATGGGCTTGTCATACCTGTGGATAAGCAGTCAGAGCTGCTAACAGTGACATGTTCCAAATGCCTATGGAATGTTTAAAAGCCAGTCATTTGTAAATCTTGTTGGGTGTTTCGTAGGCCCAGCTTTAACTCAGCAGGGAGAAGAGGCTGTAAGTGTCAAGACTGTGCTACCCGCTGGCCGCCACTCGGGAACACGCTGCCTCTTGTCTTGCAGGAGAGCTGTGGAGAGACCCTCGGAAGTGACCGCAGACCCTAGCCACCCACCCGGAGGGGCGCGCGAGGAAGAATGGACCCTTTGGCTTCCACTCCTGCCAGTCAGAGGCGGGCGGGGCATCGGGGGCCTGAGCCCTCGGCTGGGGTGTGCTCGGATCTGGCGGGTCCGACCTGGTCGGTGCTCGGTGCAACAGGGATGTTCCGAGACAAGACACGAGAGACGTGTGGTGTGCGTGTGGGTGGGAGGAAGGGCTCCTCGAGAGCCCGCCCTGGAGCCGCTCAGGGAACTAGCACAGCCACCCCGGCGTGTCCCCAGGGGGACCGTGGCTTGGACCCCCATCGCCGCCAGGGCCACTCTGGTCGGAAACCGAGGTGAGCACACCCCTGTGGGGGGGAGCACAAACCACGCTGACGTCCCCGTGGTCTTTACCCACGATCCTGTCTTAGCTCCTCTCACTGCCTTTTCCACGAGAAACGACGCCCGGTGACTCCTGCACGGGCGGTGCCCACGAGAAGCCTGCATGTCCCTGCCCCACCCGCTTGGTTCCGTGGATCCGTAGGACATGGGTTTTAATCGGCTCCTTGAGGGAGAGCCACGTCCTCGGCACGGTCACTGGCCTCAGGAAAATCACCTCTTCCATGGGGACGGTCACTGTCATAAGTTGGGACTGTCCCCAGAGCCACCGAAATCCCCAGACCCAGGCCCTGTGAGTAGTTTACAGCCCCTTCCCGTGAACGGGCCCGGAATCTTCCATAAGGACGGCATTGGCAGGCGGAGGACCAAGCCGTGTGTCCCGTGTTTCCCGAGTCTGTGGCACCCATGTTTCGCTTGGGCCCATGGTGGCCCCCCCAGCTCGGGGGCTGTCTTCCCAGTCCCCTCTGAAATGAACCGACCGCCACACCCGCGGGAGCCTGGCCTTGACCAGCACGTCGGTCCCCTCGGCAACACTCTGAACTGCTCCCGAAGTCGGGTTTGGTCCCTGGCTCACGATGCGCCCTCACTGGGCTCTTCGTCGAGGCAGCAATGTCCAGACGAGCCAGCGCCTGCCTCCTGCCGCGCACACACTGGGACGCGGCTGACGACGCAGCGTGACACGTGGAGGTGCCCTTTCAGTGGCCTCAGTGGCACACACGTGGCAAGTGGTCCAGGTGGCACCACCCTGCAGAGGAGTTCACGGCCACACAAATGATCACTCGCAGGATTTTTTAGTTTGGTTTCGGCCACCGTCTGCCATGCCAGCTACCATCCCTTCCTCCCCCCAACCCCCGTCAGCCCCCGTCGGGCCTGGGGGTCCCCCGGGAAATCCCTCAGAGACCGCAGGCAGACGCTGGTTCCTCTGGCCATCTGCAGCTGAGTGGCCGGCTCTGCGGGCCAGCGAAGCTCAGACTCAAGCTGAGGACCAACCTGTTTCCTGCCCCCAAGCCGGACTTTGTCGTCTTTGCAAATGCTCATCTATCGCCTAGCCCTGGACCCCTTGCTGCCTGGAGGGGTGGGCTGGTAAGCCGGCCGCCTTCGTGGTGCTCCCCGGGAGCGCCCCCCGTGCCTGGCCGTGGCTCCCAGGTGCTGACTCCTGAACGAGGTTGGGCTGAGAGGTATCGCCAGAGCCAGAAGCCCTCTTGCATAAGCCCTGGCGTGTACAGACGGTTGGCTCCTTATCACGGAGCTCAACTCCGTCCAGCGGTAAAGAACCTCAAGTGCGGCGTGTCCGGGGTCACCCCTGGGTGGTCCACAGGCCAAGGACGGCTGAGAGGGACCGGGCCTCCTGCCAGTGCTGCAGTCCAGCCCTAGTAAGTCCTTCCCCTGTTTCCACACCTCGGGGTCCAGCAGTGGGCTCCACGGCCTCCACCTCCTCTCCTCACTCCACCGGCTTCCCCGTGTCATTTCTTTGCAACGGGGATTAGCTCCTTTTCGTTTCCTTACACCCTCGGGATTTAGATTTTTATCGAGTAGCTCATCACGGTCTTTTCTTAAATAGCTCCCTGTCTAAGAACAGTTCTGGTCCTAGCCATTAAGGGAGTGGAGTTGTGACGGAGAGGTAGGTGCTCCTGAAGAGCGCAGCACTGCCAGGCCTGCAGGCTAACGCGATTCCGGCCACTTCACTCCAGTAGCCGGATGCTCCTGGTTTCTACGGCCGTGCCGCGCCTCCAGCCATCCCTGCCTTTGCTGAGATCCCTTGAACTTGGACCACGACCTCTGATATCCAACCCTGCGTGCACAGCTGAGCGAATAGCACGTCGCTTTGACGATGCATCTCCGCAACCTACAAACGGCCGTGCTCTCGGACCGCGCATCCGACACCTCTGCAGGGTGCTGAACGTTCAGAGACGGGAGCTGGGTGTCGCTGCTCCTCAGAGCTCCCTCAGAGCCGCCCGTGGGGGAGCGGGGTGGGGACACCCAGCCCTCCGTGTCCACGTCCCTTTCGGAGGCAGATTCCTGGGAGCGTATTTACGACCTGCTCCGCGGCAATGTTTCAAACGTGCTTCCAAACATAATCCCGATCATAAAGTCTGTGGCTTCAGCAGCACCGCGTCAGTGAGCACAGCTTCACACCCGGCCTATCTGGGGACGCGGAGTAAAAGGAATCGCGGGCCCTTTGTCCCGTGTGCCTGCTCTGCATTTCCTCCGGGAGGAGCGCTCCTCTGTGTGACCTTCGGCCTGGGGGACTGAAAGAAGACCAGGGAGAGCGGGCCGTGCGGATCTCGGGCGTCTGCTGCTGGCGGCCTCCCGAGCTCTCCCGCCCCATGACGGAGCCGGGCACTGAGGAGCAGGTTTGAGAGTCTTGTGCCAGATTTTCGAGGCCATTCTGGGGGGAAAAAGTGATCAACATGATTTGCCCTTCTCTTCAGAAACCACGACAGAGCCCAGGAGAGCGTGAGGCCACAGAAGGGCCTGCTCCGGAAAAACCAGCGCCTTCACCTGAGGATTTGGCCGAAAGTGGCCCCGTCTCGCTGGGCCTGCTCATAGCAAACCAAGACCCGCGGCTGAGGGCATGGCAAGAGGTCGGCACGGCAACCGTGCATTTCACAGTGAACCCCCGAGGCTCACCCTTGGCCAGAGATGGACCAGTGACGAAGGAGCGCTGAGCCGAGGCAGGGGACAGCACGGTGGGGCTCGGCCCCATGCTGGTCCACGAGGCCCGGACACACCAGGTCCCTCCACAGCTCTGTCCAAGCGGCTGGAGCTGAAAACCACGGCAACGACCCTGCACCTCCGTCCACCCAGCACTGCCCAGGGCTCAGCCGTCCGCTCCTGGGGAGGTGTGTGCAGAGGCCGGGCCCCGGGGGGGAGCCCGGTCTGTGCGACGGCAGCGATGGCGTTAACGTCGACCGAGCTCTCAGCGTGCCGGGCGGCATTCCGGACTGTTCCGGGTCAGACTGTGTCCACTCGAAATTCACGTGCTGAGGTCCCAATCCCCCACCTCAGAATGGGAGGGCGACCCCCTCGAGGTCTATGAACTCGTAGATTTAAAATCCGCTGGGTCGCTCTGGCCGGAGAGAAGCAGATCGCGTCACCGTTTCCTGGTGGCCGCCGCATCGCAGCGCCCCAGCTAGGAAAGGTCAGAGGCCGTGCAATTAAAAAGATGAAAAATAAGCCTGCAAACACGTGGATGGTTGAAATGCTAAATAACAGCTACAGATAACAGTTGGAGGATACCAGATGGCCGTTCCCGAACAGTTGCTAGGTAAACTTGGAAGATGAAGCTGCTGTTTGGAGAATGCTGAGTTGTAGACAAACTCCCACGGGCATCCTGGACGCGTTCCTTGCGGCAGGAGGAGCCGCACGAAGGGCCAGTTTGTAAAGGGGCCCGTCTCACTAAGTCCTGGTGACCTCGCTCATTATTATTGATCGATTATTGCATTTCTGCCTACTTGCGCACCGTGCCGGTTTCTGCTTGCTTTTAATCAGCACCCAGCTACGGGAGTGTGCCGCCGATTCCCCAGTTTGTGCATTTTCAGAGTAAATAGTAAGTTGCAGGTTTCCTTCCACAGTTGTCTTGGAAGCGTTTTCTGTGAGGAACGGGGGCTTGCTCATCGCAAGGGGCGACGTGCGCTCGGGGGAGGGGATGGGTGCCCGCCTAAGAAAACAATCGCCGGGACAATTGACGGGAGGCACAGAGACCCGCTCTGAAGCTACGAATAAAGACCATTAGCCTTTATGTACATTTGGCATTATCTTCTCATCACGGCCTCCATTAGCACAAATAATTTAGTTTCTTCACGTACACCGAAGCTGCACGCAAGTGCGGATCTTGTAACAAACCCCTTTCCTTAGTTCTGCTTGCAGGCCCTCATCTCCAGCCAGACACCAAGTGCCTTTCCCAGAACTGCCTCCTTCCCCTCCGAGAGAAAGAAAGGGGCGGGCAGTGTTTCTGGAAAACAAGTGACATCATGCGGGCATCCTCAGGCTTGACTGCTCCAAACTCCCCTGGAACAGATGACGCCAACAAGCGTGACACCTTCCCGGGCCCCGGGGGCTGGCACCTGTGCGCTGGTGTCGCTCCGCCCCCTCCAGGAAAGCAGGGCGGATGCCCGTGAGTGGGGAGACCCCCTCCGATACCCTTTAAAGTAAGCCAGGTGCTGACGGTGGTCTTCACCTGTGGCCGGTCCCAAGTTCCTCCGAGTGCACAGGAGACCCCGAGTGTCCCAGCACCCCAAAAAAGCGCTGACATAGAGAAGAGAACAAAACCAGCCCTGTCGTTTTAAAGGACACACTCCAAGGGCAGGGAGAAAAGTGGCGTTTGTTTTGCCAGCAACTACAGACCACAAATGCAAGCCCCAAGCCTGCTTGGAGAGTCGGGTGCGGACAGACTTGAGAAAACCCATCCTCTCTCACCAGCTCAAGTGCAGAGAGGCGCCCCCCCCCCCCGTTGTGGATGGAGGACCACATCTGAGAGCTGACATGGAGTCCAGCCAGGGAAGACGGCCCTGCTCGCTCCCGGAGGGGACAAAGATGGGCGGCGGAAACGGGAGACGTTCTGGACAGGCGGAGGGAGCCTGAGCGGCCGCCCCTCCCTGGAGAGTGTGAGCGGTGTGGTGTGCGAGGTGTGTATGTCCTGGTGCCCAGCCGGGGGGCTTCGGGCTGCAGTGCCAGGGACCGACACAGGGCTCCCCACTCCCGCCCTTCCACTCTGGCTCTTCTGGGAACTTGGGGAGGAGCCCCTCCCGCAGAGAGGAGTTTGCACGCGTCTATGTGGGGGCAAGCATTTCTGCACGTAACAGAACTGAATCTATTCATCATAAAATAGCGGCGAGGCCGACAGCCAAGCACCCTTCCCCGTCGTTGCCGAAATCACTCCAGCCCTTCCAGTCCTGTGAAGTAGGTCCGCTCTCACTTTCTCCGGGCAGCCTCGGAAACAGAACGTTGCCAGGGGATTCCTTAGAAATAAACACTTAGGAGGCCTGCTCGCCGATAAAAGTATTGCACTAATAAATATTTAGGGGAGCCGAAGTGCTTCTGTAAATGGTACCAAGATGAGCCATTCTTCCGCCACGAGGAGAAACATCTTCCGTGAGTAATAGATGGTGAATCTATCATCTTAATTCTTTGTTTGCGGAATCCAGACTTATTCAACGAAGCTGAAAAGATGTCAACGTTTTTGGAGACGGAACAGCATGCAGAAGTTGAGTCTTCGGGAAGCAAACCCGGGGATACAGACCACGGGAAGGCGGTCGGAGGGTGTGAGGCTTTGACGGTGTTTTTGGAGGGTTTCCGTGAGAGAGGGTGGCCGGACGGAACACACACACACACACACACACACGCACGCACATAGAGATACATTTCATTTTATATTTTTTTTAAAAAATGTGCTTATTTTCAAAAATTTGTATTTATTTATTTTTAGAGAGAGAGAGAAGGAGGGAGAGAAACACCAATGTGTGGTTGCCTCTCGTGTGCCCCCTACTGGGGACCTGGCCTGGAAAACAGGCGTGTACCTTGACTGGGAATCGAACTGGACACCCTATGGTTCACAGGCTGGTGCGCAATCCACTGAGCCACACCAGCCAGCTAACACAGTATATTTGAAAGAGCCAGTTATTCGTCAGCTGCCTTGCACACCTAATGCCGTCCTGCAGCACGAAAAGGTGCCGACTCACCATTGCTCATGCACCTATCCCTTCGACCAGCACTGACTGAGCATCGGGCACCGTGGGACCCACCGTGTACCACACCGCACCTGAGCGCCCCCCTCCGCCCCCAGGGCCACTGCCCTCACCCCGGCCCTCCGCACCTCTCGTTCCACGCGCAGGCTTTGCCCTCCTGTCCTCTGTGACAAAAGAACAAACAAACAAACAAACCCCAAACCCAAACATAACCCTATCATTACAATCTGGGATGAACATCTGGGGGGAAGCAACTGGGCATCTCTGTGGCAGGGGGCTCAAGCTGGCCAACCACCCCATGTGACTGGGACCGTCCCACCTTAGTTCCAAGAGCCCCTGGACGCTGACCGTCCTGGGCGCCCTGGAGTGGCTGATGCTAGGCAGGGAGGTCAGCGGACGCCTGCAGTGGGGTATGCGGAGGTGACAACAGAAGGACGGACGGACGGACAGATGAGGCGGGCAGGGGAGACTGGCATCGTCAGTGGGTCCGTGATAACAGACGATAACCAACGGCGGGAGCAGGGAGGCGGACCCCTGGGCAGCGTGCCCGATGCCTCTGTTCTCCCCGCGAGCTGAGCGCGTGCTCCTGGGGCTGCTTTGGCTCGGACTCCAGGGTCCAAGCTGCCCCTCAGGTCCCCCTCCCTCCCTCCCTGGCACGTGTCCGCTCCCCCTCCCCAGCTCGTCCTCCTAGTCCTCAGGTCTCAGGTCTGACGTCTACAAGCAGCGTGTCACCAGCTTTTGTTTCTTTAATTTGATTCTCGTTCCATTTGCTGAGAAAATTGACCTGCTCGGGCTCATCATCATCATTTACATGCAGTCTTGCTTGCTGGCGTCTTCTTTACTGTTCTTTTGTTTGCTTCCTGTTCCAGTTTGTTTGCGTGACCCCACCCCCCTTTTGCTTGGGCTGTATGGGGTTCTGTAATGATGTGCAGAACAAAACAGCTTTTATTATTATTTTTTTAAAATTCTCTTTTTTATTGTATTTTCTCCCATTAACACGTAGTTCTCTTCTACCCGGCTCCCCCTCCGCCATCGCCACACTGCCGTCCATGCAAAACGCCTTTGAATTCTGTTATTACATCACAGGTTTTTAAATCCACTTTAAAGTGCACTTTGAACTGGCGGCAAAGCAGCGACCCAAGCCGGCGGGGATGCGGGCGGGACTCTGCTCCGGGGGGAAGACAGCGGGTTTGCCCGGGACGTCCCCTCCCGCCGTTTCCTCCGGCCTCTCCCGCCCCGCCTCCACGGCCAGGGCAAGTCCGCCTGGAACTTGAAACACCATCCTTTCTATTTTTCCCTGCAAACTAGTTCTTTCAATGAAAAAAAAAAAAGAATCCTTTTTAAAGTAGTGCTTTGAAAACTGTGCGGCATGGCCTCAGTATATTTTATCTGCTCCCTCCAGCAGGTAAGTTCTCCTCAGTGCTGAGCGCCAGCGTGGGGACCATCTGCACTCAGTCAGCACCATGTCTGCGGTCTCCGGGGGGGTCTGCTCCCTCTCCGTCCCAAGCCCCCTTTCTGCGGCGCCGCCGTGCAGGGTCCCGAGAGCGGGCCCTGCATGGACGGTCCGTCCCTTGCCGGCCTCCGTCGGCTCAGACTGCGGGACAGACTCTGCAGGCGGGTCCACCGCGTCCGCCGGCTGGAGTCACGGTATACCGTTCTAGGCTAGTGCCCGCCGGTCCCCTCCTCGCAGCCCCCGAATGCCGCTGCTGCCTCCCAAACATCGCTGTCTCTGCCCGTGTCCCCCTTCCTTCCCACCATCACAGCCCTGGTCCGGGCTCTCCATCCTCCTTGTCCCAACGTCTGCAACACCCGGTTAACTGTCCTCCCTGGCCCGAGTCCCGCCCCCTCTGGGCCCCCCCTCCGTACCCCTGAGCGGGTACTTTCGAAGAGCAGACTTCCTTATGCTCCCACTGTGCTCGGAATCCAGAGTCTTCAGTCCAGACCACGTGGCAAGGGATCTGTCCGTCATTTGACTGTAAATGCCTTCCTCCCCATTGCACACACACGCACAGGCACGCACACACACAGGCACGCACACACATTCATGCACACACAGGCACGCACACACATTCACACACGTGCTCACACACCCTTCCACCCACCCCAAGTCACCACAGGCAGCCTTCCCTGTGTCTTGCTGTTCCAGGTCCCCATACCTTTCCCCTTGCCTGTCCCTTTGCTCGTAGTGCCCAGAACCTCAATCAAGGTATGCCTGTCGTCCTCCAAAATATGACCCCCGCCGGTGAGGCCAGTTCTGGCACACCCACACGACGAGCCAGACACTCTGTCCACGGAGAAGGGGCAGGGCTCTGCAAAGTTGCAGGGCTGTTGCCAGGGCGGCATGGTGATGCAAAGCCGAGCCAGCAGGCTGCAGAGTTGTTTGTGGGGGGGGGGGGGGGGGGGGGGGGCTGAAGAGGATGTTACCATTTGTGTACATAGACACCAAATACAATGGCAGAAATTAAAAACTCAGTAGAAAACTCTGACACTTCAGAGCAGAAGGACAACAAGCAAATGGGTGAGGAAAATGGGGCACCAGTCCAAGGGGTCAAATACGCAAATAACAGAAGTTTCAGAAGGAGAAAAGGGAGGGACAAGGTACCTCTCCATTTATTTTTTAAAATGTCGGGAAAATTCCCCACTGTTGCAAGATAGGTGCTTCCAGATTGCAAGGGCGGTTTGGTTGTCCATCATGAATCACAACAAGTGAAAATAGAGCCATATGGAGAAATAGCTCCAGAAATTTCAGGGCCCTGGGAACCAAGAGAAGTTTTCTGTCCACGGAGAGGGCCGAGCTGTGCCCAGCACATGGGGACAGGCTCTGGATGAGGTGGTAAAGTCCCTGCTAGCAGATGATGCACTTACCCATAACTCCTCCCGTCCTTAATTCCTATTATGAGGCTCTTAAACCTTTGTTTTCCCTATAATGACTTCATGGCTCGTAACTGTCTAAACCCTTTTGGAACCACGTGGGCATGAAAAATGAGCGTGGAGGGAGGCCTCCCTTCTCTCCCACACACCTTTCCACGCGTGGCCCACCTCTCCCTGCAGTGAGCCTGCAGCGGGAGCGTCTCTGTTTATGGCCACGCCCCCTCCTGCTCGGCTCCGCCTCCTTCGGAGCCCTGGGCAGTCATCTTTCGAGGCGGCGGTCAAGTCAGCGGGAAGTCAAAAGGAGAATGACCAATCCGGACTTTTTTACAGGCTCCGTTAATGTCTGTGTCTTCTGCCTGGTTTTGAATTCTGCGGGAACAGTCCTCTGTTTCTTGGGGCTGTGACACTGCCGGACACGTCGACGTGTTCTAGGGCTGCTGTAGACCGGGGGGCTTAACCGGAGCACGCGGGTTTTCTCACTGTTGCAGGGCTTGCAAGTCCAAGACCAAGGGACCAGAACGCTGGGTTTCTGGAGAGAGCTCTCCTCCTGGCTTGCAGACAGCAGGCAGCATCCTCCCACAGCGCCCCCATGTGGCCAGCCCTCTGTTGGTGCAGAGAGAGCTCTCTGGCGACCCGAGGGCACCAATCCCACGGCAAGAGGGCCCCCTCCTTATGACCTCATTTAACCCGAAGCACCTCTCTAAAGGCCCGCCTCCAAATGCGGTGGCACTGGGGGTGAGGGCTTCAACCCAGGACTGCGGGGACACCGTGCAGACCCTGCCAGCGCTTGCACAGGACGTGTTCTGTGAACCAGTGGCTCTGGAATCCTGGGACTTGGGAGGCCTTCACAGATGATCCAGCCCGTCTGCTTGTTCGGCCCAAACTTAGCTCCCCCCTTCTCCCTTAGCTGTGTTTTTTATCTTCTTCTATTGCCCGCCCCGCCCCCATGTGAGCATTTTAGCCGTTACTGATTTCACTTGACCAAAGGAACATTTTTCTTTCTATTTTCTTGCTGAGGATGCCCTTGCATGTCGAGAGATCCCTTTATGAGAGGCCCGCGTGAGGTTTCTGAGTAGTTACTCCCCGATGCGGAATGTATCTTGTAGGTGTCCAAAATGCTATAACACATTAGCAGCTTTGGATAGTGTACGGTCCGTGGAGACAGATTCCCGTCGGAGCGGCTATTTCTGGGAGTGTTGTGTCTATTCTGAGAAGCTTCTAGAATGAATCACGAGTGGTGCAGATTACACTTCAACGACTGCCGATTTTTATAACAGAGGTAACACGTTGGCAGTCCAAACCCGCCCCCCTTTCCTCTGACTTCCCGGTTGTTTTTACTTCCTGAGCATGGGGGGACTTCTGAAGATGTCACTCTTTCCTGTGCGTGGGGTAGAGCCGCTGGAGGGGAGCCCACGCTGACGGCGAGATGGGGCGAGTGGAACCATGACGTCGGCGGTCCACGCTCCTCGTCGGCCTCGCCAACCCCGTTCCCCTGGGCCACGTGCTCAGCCTCTGGCCAGCTGCAGTGGCTGGTGAGCAGGCATGTTGGTGTATAGCTCATATGAAACGAGGACCGTTCTCTTGGGTTTTAGGTGAACCGAAGAGTAACTTATCGGGGGGGTGTGTATATAAATAATAGTGACCACAGTTCATACTTATAAACGATGCATGCACTGCGTGCTCCACACCACACCGAGCAATCTGCATGCGTCATCTCACGCCGTCCTCGCAAATATGGCGCCCGTCTCCAGGTGAGAAAACGCCCGGCCTTTAGCGGTAGGGCCAGGCTTGCACCCAGGCAGCCTGGTTTCAGACCCCCCCACGCTCTGTCTTTCTCTATTGATCTGTGCATATGTGTGTGTGTATGTGTGTGTGATACATGTATACATGCCCACATACGCTAAACCTAAACGCTAAGAAAAAGGGTTCAGACGGACATATAACACACTGTTAAGCACAGGATCTTGTGAGAGGGTATGAGATGGGGGGCGGATGCTTGCTTATCCTCTGCACAGTTCTCCCACCGTTTGAATCATTTGGAAAGAGTCTGCATTGTTTTTGTACCTAAGAAACCAAGGTGCACGTTGCCAGCAGGCGTGCTTCCTGAGTAACCGAATGTTCTGAGGAGCACATGTTTTTCCTTCTCTCCTGTCTTTGGAAGGGGAAGTGGTGGAAACTGGTGGGACGACGAGAAAGGTGAATTCAGCAGGGGCATCGTCTCGAGGCCTCCTTGCCTTCCAGGGCATGGAAGGCAGAACAGACCATGAACGACTTTCACCTCAACCGGCCGGGTGTCCCCCTGCCTCCCCAGCCCCCGGGGTCCCCGAGCTGTCCCAGCAAGAGAATAAGGTAGAGGTTGGTGCCCCCTTTTTGCTGCTCTCTTTAAACCTTCTGACCTCCGTCACCTCCTGTGCTGCGAGGAGGGCCCAGGGCACCTCCACACCTGGCGCTGCTGGCGTGACTGCGGACATCACAAAGCACGCTCTCTGCCCACCTGCCCCCTTCACACCGGCAGCAGCCCGTCTGTTCCCCGGGCCCTGCACTCCTGCACACACTGGGCCGCTTGTGATTTTCGGGTCTCTTCCTCCCTGTCTCTGTGGACGCAGCTTTCCCCGCACGGGGCTCTGTCTCTCCTGGACTGTCTCTGAGCTTTGCCCTTGCTCCCTGCAGCAGGCGCCTGCCGCAGCGCTGCTGTGTGCTGGGCCACACGCGGTGCCCCTGGGGGTTGCTTTTTCATCCCTTTGTCCGTTTTCTACCAGCTTATCTTCTGCCACGCGTTATCGGCATTTTAAAAAAATCACACAGGGAGCATATTCGTCATTGGGATCAGCAGCCATGTGAGCAGCTCAAACTTATTGAACACCGGTCTGCACCCGGCCCTCTGCTCAACGCCTCGCATGCTGCATGCCGCACTCATTCTTCAGCCTGCCCCCCACCCCCGTAGGAAACCGAGTCACAGAGAGGCAGGAGAGCATGCCAGAGAGGCCGGCCCAGCGAGCTGGCTTCCTCCTCAGTGTTCCTCATGGGTCCCTGGGCCACCGAGGACCCCCCGGGCCTCCGCATGTCCCTAGACACTCTCCTCCTCCACCTGCTTATCCACCTGCCCCCCGCCCCCTTTAAGAATCTGCAGCAGGCACTGGAGGGCTGTGCAAACAATGGCACCGGAGCCGCTGCAAAACGGAGCGGAGCTGCCAGGGCAGGGGAACGGCCTCCCCTGGCTCCTGTCTCACATCTTCGGAGGTGAGAACAGGGCGAAATAACCTTTGCACGGGGCTGGAGGCAACGCCATGTCCCAGTGAATTGTTGGCAAAGATACAAAGGAAGTAGTTGTTACGACTCTGGGGCTGATGGCTGCTGGGCTGACAAATTAAAAAAAAAAACTGTGGAGAATTCACATCGCCGTGTTCTGTTACGTGCACCCCTAAAAATGCCTTCCCTCTGCGGATGGAACTGCTCCCCCTCCTTTTCTCGTGAACACCCCTTGTCTTTGGCTCCTGAGCAGAGTGCCGTCTGGGCTTCCGTCTGACGCAGCCCGGCCCCACATGGCTGTTCTTATTGATCTCAAAGACATGCTTGCTGCATGTCACTTTGAAAGGTCCTTTTATTTTTAGGGTAGCAGGGCTCATTATATCCATTTGCAGGAATTCAAAGGCCCACACACCGATAACACCGAAATCAGAACACGGATCTCCACCCCTCCAGTCCCCGTGTCTCCTGAAAATCACGCGGACTTCAGGTCCAGAGGCAGGAGCCGGATTCCCTAGGCAAAGGGAGGCCTGTCTCCCAGGCAGAGGGAACCCAAAGTATGGGTTTGAGTTTAGATTCCTGCATCCCCTGCGATCCTGATACGGCACCTAAGGTCTAAAGTCACATATCAAACGTGAGTAATAATATCTGTCTCGCGAGGTAAGGTGCGGAATGGTTCAAAGGGCGTCTAGCTCTGGACTGGAAATAACTGTTAGCTTTTCTTCCCCCTGAACACCTGAGTCGTCTTCTGGTTTCTGCCTCGCAGGGGGGCCGCAGTCCTGGGGTGGGGGTTGGGGGGGCCACTCAGTGTGCGGTAGTCAGAGCTCAGCCCTCCAGGTGGCCTGGGGTCAAATTCTGCCCACCACTTTGCTGGGTCAAAACCAACCCTCCAAACCTCAGTCTACTCCTGTGTGAACGGCCTAATGGGACTCACCGAGGGCGGGATTTGCTGAGGATAAAGCGGGCCCGTCCACGGAGAGCGCCTACCACACAGTAACTGAATTCATTTACCCAGCATTTATTGCACGCCTGCTACGTGCTAGGCAAGTTCCCAGGGGGGACCCAGTGGGGCAGGGGCCATACCAAGTGTAAAAGGTCGTGAGGCTAGGTATGCCATTTGCATCTTGCTCGGCAGGAAGTTCTCCTTTGTAATATTCACCGTGTCTGCCTTTTTTCTTGTTCTGACTTTTCAACTTTGCGTTTGCCTTGCAGGGTTCTCCACAAGAGTGTTGTAAGTGTTCTTTTCATTAGACTCTACCCTCCGGGGCCCGGCTGACGCCCGCTCCGGGACCCGAACCTCACCCAGGGGACCCCGGAGAAGAGGTGAGTGGATGGGGATGCCATAGGCACAGGAGCTCGGCCAAAAGGTCTCCATGAAACAGCCGCATCTAGACGCGCCCAGTACCAGGGACAACGATCCCGGGGACGCCCTGCGTCCCGGAGCCCGCTCCATGGCCGGCGCCGGGAAGGGAAAAGAATGAGGCGCCGAGGCGGGATCCCGCGGGACTCTGGAGACCCGGCGCCAACCGCTCCCCCGCCCCCACCCCTCGGCAAAGTGCCACCGCTTAGCTCCTGGTAACACGCCCCGCCTCCGGCCTCCCGGCGACAGCAGCTCGACCCCGCCCCCGGCCTCCGGGCAGCCTGGGCTCCGCCCGCCCCTCTGCGATCGCCCCGCCCCCGCGCTCGGCTCCGTCCACACCCAGCTCCAGCGAGGCCCCCGCTCCGGCCCGCCCCTTAGACCCCGCCCAGGCGCGGAGACCACCCCTGCCGCTGGCTCCCGCGATTCCCGCTCCGGTCGCCGCCTAGAGAGGTCTGCCCCCGCCCCCGAGCCCCGCCCCAGCGAGGGGACCTCCTTCCACCCGCCGACGCGGGGGCCGAGCGCTCAGGGCACTCTCCGAGTCCCGGCCCCTCGTCGCCGCCGCGCGGTGATTCCCGCGGAGCCGCGCGCGCCCCCGGCCGGGAGAGTTCCCAGACCGAAAGGGAGAGTCGCAGGAGCCGGTGGGACGCGATGCGAGCCAGGTAGGTAGTCGGCGCGCCGGCCGGTCCCCTGCAAGCGCTCCAGCCCGGTGCCCGGCCTCGCTCCCGCGGTGCCTGCTCGGGCTCGGCACCTCTCACACGCCGATCGTTTGTTTCCCCGCCGCCTGAGTTCGGGGTCCGGGGTGCCTCGGCGCGGCTGGCGTCCGGCGGCTTCTGGAAACCTCGCGCGCCCCTTGCGACTTCCCCAGTCTCCCCGGTCACCCGCGCAGGCGGGAGGGTAGGGGTTCCGGTGTCGAGCCGTACTCAGAGCCCTTGCCTGAGCCCGGCAGATCCCCGCTCTCCCGGCCCTGGCGCTTCCCGGGGCGGCCGTGTGGGGTGGCCCACATCGACCACGGGGCACGAGTATGGGGGAGATCACTCGCCTCCCGCGGCCGTGGGGCGCCCGGAGGGCTGGAGGGTCCGGGGCGCCCCCTCGCGCGGCCCCCGGGTGCAGGGAAGGGCGCGTGGTCCCGGGTTAAACTTGTTGGTGACAATGCATATTTCCGTTTAGGAGATCCCTCTTTTTTGGATGGAAATGAAAACCCGGGTTTCTGGCTTAGTCGTGCGGTGACCGAGCAGCCGCGAGGTGACAGTGCCAGCGGCCGGCCGGCGGGTGGGGACGGCGGTGAGAGGCACGTTGTTCTCTAAGGGATGTTTCCCCGGGAGCCCGCTCCGCGGCGCGATCCGTGGTCGGTAGGGTCCCAGCCTTGGGGTCCTGTGGCTCCCACCTGCAGGGGGCTGGCCCTGTAGCCTGGGGTCCCGGCTGTCCTGGCCCTTCCCCCGGGGTGTCGGTTGGGCGAGGAGCAGCCGGCTCGCTCTCTCCCTGCACGCTGGGCAGGCTTTTATTGGGGCGATTGTTTCCAAGTTAGGGCAGCAGCCCGGGGCTGTCTGCTTATCAGCAGTAATAAGTTAGTGTAACTTTTGTTCTGATCGCCAAAACAATAATCTGTGCTTTGGGCGGAAAACGTGGAAGTAGAGACATAAAACAGAAACCAGCCATCACTGATCCTGCAATTCCTACGGCCTTTGATATTTATTCATCTTTCGTGGGGCCCCACGCTTGCAAATTTCGTTAAGTGGCCGCCAGAGCCTCTAGCCTGAAGCAAAAGTAATCTCTTTATGCCACTCTCCCCTCCCCACCCATCAAAGTGGGATCATCTCTGAGCACCTGAGTTTGGGCTTCTGGGCCTGGTTTCCCTCTCAGCAGGTGCCAGCCCCCTTTCCGGTGGGTGGTGTGTTCCGTGCCTTCTGTAGGCCCGAGGTGGAGAGAGAGAAAGCGGGGAGCGGTCAGCCTGGACCCTGGCTCAGGCAGGGCTGGCTCCGTGCCTCTCCCCCCTCCCCTGTGGTTTTGGCCCCTTGCCTTGTAAAAATGAAGGCAATGATTCTCAATATGCTTTTCAGGCCACCATAAAAATTAATGGGTGGTTTGCAAGGCGTACTGCCACCTTGGGCGGACAGCGGCTGTACTTTAAGGGACGAGGGAGCACTGTGCTCGCTGTGCTTGCTGTTTCTGTGGTCACCCAGCAAAACAGGTGGCCTCCCACCTGGCCACCCCGACCGGGAGACAGGCCCCAGGAATGTCTGGTGCAGCCTGCCTGGGGGACAGTTCTGGTCCCCTGCTCAGGACAGCCTGTCCAGGCCACGTCCCCCAGAAACCGGGGGCTGTGGACAGAGTCAGCGTGCCCAAACCCTCCTCTGCTCCGCCTTCCGTGTCTGGGCAGAGGGGGCAGGGGTCAGGGGGCACTGATATTAACGCAGGCCCCAAGTTGCACAGGCCTGATGCGTGTCCAGCCGCGGCCTGCCGCTGCAGACACCCAGGCCACACTGACCCGGGAGGGAACAGCGAGTTCCAGGAGAGGGGCGAGGCGCACAGACCTGGCTCGCAGGGGGTCCGCGTGCCGGCTCCCTTGTTTACCACGGGAACAATGACCGGCTCGGTGGGCCTCGCGGGAGAAGCTTCTGCCAGCGCCAGTGTGTTTCCTGTTGTCCCAAGTCCTCGGCACCCCACCTTAAGAACCTTCGAAAAACAATGAAAAGACTCGAGGCCCCTGAGTTGATTTCAGCTCCGAAAGGCCCGAGCGGGGGGCCGGGCCGCACAGGTTGGCCTTTGTTCCCCCAGAACCGAAACCACCGCGAGGGGGGGAAGATCCTCTTTCTTTGAGCCTCGCCGCTCCCTCTCCCTGCTCCGGTCTGTCATCCGATAGTTTCATTTTTTTTTATTGTCGCTCCCACCAACACTTTGATCTGCCCCAGGTCCAGTAGCTGGTCCCAGCCCAGACACGGGGCAGGGGGGGTTTCGGGGGGCCCCTGAAAGGGGACTGGACGAGTCGCTGATAAGGGGCCTTGGCGGGCTCCCTGTCTGGTGTGGCGCTCTTCCTGAGCCGGGTGTGGGGAGGCGGGGGCCGCCGGCTGCCTTTTCTCCTTCGCTCTTGTTTGTGAACTTGCCTGCCGGTTCCCGGCCGCCGGGAACTGTTTTCCTGCGGGCTGCTGGAACAGGCTTCTTTCTTATTCTAATGTGGGTTTCCAGCCTGATAATAAGATATGCTAATGTGCGTGGGGTTTTAAGCCTTGGATGCCAGCCAGTTAGGTGTGGGAGCCTCCTGGGGAGCAGGCCCCGCCTCCCCCCAGCTTCTTAGGGAGCCATGGACTCAAACAGGAGGAAGAGCCTCAGGCTCACCTCTGGTGACCTCACCCCGGCTGGGGGCAGGCCTCCCTGCCTCCCTGTTGGAGGCGCTAGCCTTGTTTTGGGGGAGTAGAAGAGGCTGTTCAGCCAGTGGGCCTGGGGCCAGCCATGTGGGTTTCCCTTAGCTTTGTTATGTTCAAATTTGACACCTGAATTGGGCCACGTTGCCATTTTTCTTCTGAGAACTGGAGTCGGGCCCCGGGATATTTTATTTCCGAAGGCCCTGGAGATGGGCACTAGGACTTCTCTGTCTGCAGGGCGCCGCCTGACCACCAGGGGTTGGGAGAGGTGGCCGTCCAAGCTGCGAGATCGACTCCGCAGACTATGCGCAGGCCGGACGGGGTTCACACCCGGCTGCCTGCCGGGGCCAGGTCTCCTGGTTCCTTGGCTGTTCGCACAGCAGGAGCCCCATGTTCAGCCACTACCCTCTGGAGCAGTGACAGGACAGTAATTCAAGCCCCCACACACCCAGGGAGCAACCCAGGATCTACTTACTCGGGATCTTCCCTGGGCCCGAGGACAGCCCTGTTCCTTGCACAGCAGCACCCGGTGGGGCAGGACTGGAGGGCGGCTCACGGGGGAAGGATGCTGCCCTTCAGCCTTTAGGAGAAGATAAGGGGGTGCAGGATCGCTGTCTGAGAAATTGAGGGTGTGTGCGGTGTGTTTCAGGGAGGGAAAGGTGGGGTCCCATACCATGGGCCCACAGCCTTGGGGCCGTCGGGCGAACCAAGACCTTCCGGAACCAGCAGTAGGCGCCTGCAGATTCAAGGGAGAGAGTGGTGGGCTGAGGTAGCCTAATGTGAGTGAAGATTTGGGGTGTTTCGGGGGAAGAAATCGGAGACACTGGCTGAGGGCTCACCACGTACCAGGCCCTGCGTGCGCACTTGAAAATCCTCCCCAAAACTATGAGAATTGAAGTCGCTTCTCCAGTGTGACAGCTCGGGCACTTAGCGCTTGAGCTGGGACTCGAACCTGGTCGTGCCCGTGCCCACCTTGATCTCCGCCCTGACGTCTCCCAGGGAGCAGAAATTAAACAAATGGCCTCGGGCTCACATTTTGGGAGCATCAAGGCAGGAAGCTGGAAGCTGCCTGCCTCCTTACACCGTGATAAAAAAGCTTCGGAAATCTTTAACATCCATGAAATCTTTTCAGCCCGTAGGGAAGCCAGCTGGTGTGCACCTGTGTCCCCGGCCGGGGCTGGTACCCTTGTCCTGTCCTCGGGGCGCACGTGGATTTATTGGGGAGGCTGTGGTTTGGAAGTGGAGATAACCCAGCCCCAGGCACCAGGGAAGGTATTCTGGGCAGATGAGGTCACTGGAATAAGATTAAAATTGTGGGAAGGCGGTTCAGTAAAAGTAAGATAAGGTTTCCACCTCCCCCCTCCGCAGCCTCAGAGCTGACGTCTGGGGGATTATTCTTATCTACCTGATAAAGACGGGTGTCCTGGAACTCTGCGGAAGCCGGTTAGCCTGGCTCTTCTGAACTGAGCGAAAAGGATACTTTCTGCAAAACCGATTTTGTGGTTCCGGGTTCTTACACATCATCCTGTCCTCTCTCTCCCTCTTCCCCCTCGCCCTAGTCTGTGCAGTCTAGGAAAAGCCTGCCCCCTCGCTTCGGAACTCGGACACCTCCTCAAGTCTGCAGGCCCGAATGGAAGACAGAGGTTTCTGTTTCTAGCTTCTCCAAGGTAGCAGGTCCTGAGCCCCACAGTAGAGAAACCTGCTGTGGAGGGGGGGTGGGGGGGGAGAAGCCAAGAACCTGGATTGTAGCATCTGCCAACTGCCAGGTATAAATACCTTCCACTGTGGCCGACCGCAAGCTACCAGTGTCAGAGCTGCATGTTACTACGTAACAACCCGTGGGAGCCAGTACGAGCCACTCGGGCTTACCTTTCTCAGACAGACCCCGCCTGCCCAGCCTGCTCCTGAGTGGGTGAGAGGGTTGGCTGGCTTCTGCTCGGACCCCGTCGGCCCAGCTGTGGGGGAGGAGGGAGGATCTGGGTGTCATTTGCCTGCCTGCACTGGCCAGAGGGCGGACAGTGCTTCCAGACTCAGACCGACCACACATTACAGTTACCTTGGAGCTTAAACAATTTCACGTCAAAGTCCCCGCCGCCCCCTTCTGCTGCTGAATCAGGATTCTGAGGGAGGGGCGCAGCTGTCGCAGTTCAAGGCTCCCGGCGGAATCACCATGACTCCCCGGGGTTGAACGTCACTAGCGCAGGGAAGAGTGTGGAAGAGGAAATTTGGAAAGTGCCCGTGTAAGCAACGTCCACACCGTGCAACATTTTTATAAGAGTTCACTGCAGCCAGAGCAATGGTGTCGCCAGGGACCGGGGTCTCCGTGCTCTGCAGGAGAAGTTGGCGGTTCCTTTTGCACACTCGGAACTCGGGAGGGAATGTGAGGGAGCACCCACCCGCCGAGGCCGCGGGCGGCAGCGAGGCGGGGACGGGACCCCCCAGGCCGTTCACAGGAGCATCTGCTCTCTGGAGGGGTCGTTCTCCCAGGGACCGGCGTTTCAGAGGCGTCGTGGACCCAAAGCGGGGTGGGTGGGACGGACCCCCTCCTAAGGAGGGCTCCTGGTGCTCACTGGGCTCACGTTGGAAAAAGCAGCCGTTTCTGCCCACGGGCGCTCCCCACAAACCCCCCTGTGAGCCGCCCTCAGAGGTTTCCTGGAGTCCGGTTTCCACCCGTGAAACCGAGGCTTCGTGAGCTTCCCTCGTCACCGCACCCCGGATCGGAGATTCCCGTCGGCGGTGAATTGGTGCCCATGACCATCGGTCGATGGCGCGTTAACCTGGACGCCCAGGAACCAGGGCCCGGGCTGGCCTGAGACAAAGGTCAGCCTTGCTGTGGGCCTGGCCTGTGACTGCCTACCGTGAGCGGGCCGGTTAGGGACTGCCCCCGTGACCTGCCCGGGGAAGAGTTGATGTAAGACCAGAGCACCCTGGGCGGTGCCGCTCCGGCCGGCCGGGTGTCAGAGCGCTGGGACAGAGCTCACCCTGTGATGTCGGCACTCCGTGACGGAGCTCCTCCGTTGTCGTCCACAGGAGGTAGTTTGGGGCCGGGCGCGCCGGACCCTGCATTGGACGGCAGGAAGTTGTCTGCTCTCCGCCTGGTCGGCCGGTCGGCAGCCGCTGAAAGCTCACCTTGGCAGTGCCGGCGTTTCAAATTTTGGTCACATGTCAGGACTCAGGGTGACACGGTGGCAGATCTGTCACTTGCTGGACATCGACAATGAATTCCCTGGAGACTACTGGTTTTTTCCCCCCCTTATATTTTATTAGCACCACCCATGATCTTGGGACTGTTCAGTTAGTATGCGTTCACAGAGACGGACCGGGGGTCTGGTTAGTGTAGAAGCTTCTGGGCTCCGCGGTCAGGGCTGCGGCCGCCAGGAGCTCATCTTCTCCGGGTGGGACCGGGGATGGCCTCCTCGCTCATACACGTTTTAATCCTAAGTACTTTAGGAGCCTGAGAAGTTCGTGTTTCAGGTAATTCGACATTTAGATAGATGCTCATCTCTCCCGTCCGGTTGCTGTTGGGGACCCACACACACTTGGAAACCCGAATCCCCCTTTGGGCAGGAGTTGCCTTGGTGTCGCCTGCTCACTGGGCGTTCCGCCTGTGTCCCTGTGCCCGAGTTTCCCGTAGGTGACTGTCTCCTTTCGGCCAGTCAGGTACGAAACAGCCCCGTGTGCATAACTGCAAGTCATCACATCTGATTCAAGGAAAATTCTTTATTAAGAATGAAGTGACTCATCATTTCTCGTGTCATGCCAACGCTGTGTTGCGTATCCGGGCCGCGGTCAGGGAGCAGAGACGGCTGGAGCCCCGTTTTCTCGGCTGGACTCCGGGAAGTTCCTGTCCTTAGTGGGGTCTCCGGGGGCCCGTCCTTCGGACCCGTCTTATTTCCCGTGACATGGGGGCTTCTCAGCCCCACCACTTGTCTTTGCGCTTCGGATCCTTGGCTTCTGTTCCCTTCCTGGTTTGACCTTGGGCAAGTCTTTGGACTCCCTCTAGCCTCAGCTTTCTGCTCAGTCAGGGGTGATGGTGCCGCTTCCCCCCAGGGGGGCAGGTGGGGGCGGACCTGGGGAGACAGGGACCTGCCGCACCACCCGCTGCCAGGGCGGGGGCCCTGCGTCACCGTGGCTCCCCTGTGCCCCGTGGGCGGGCTGCAGGTTACCCTTCAGGGCTGAGTGCACAGAGGTTTCTCCTTTTCACGCTGCACCGTCCGAGCCAGGCGAGAGTGCGGCACGTGGGCGTTTCCTGGGGTCCCACCGACCTTTGGGAAGTGTTTGGCACGCACTAGCAGGGGGTGTGCTACGTAGGGGTCCGGGCCCCAGGCCCAGCCCGTTTCTCAGAGCCCTGGGAGTCAGACAGGTGTGGGGGCAGCAGGGTGAGCCCCGGCCCCTGACCTGGGCCCGGGTGTGGCTCTGCCTGGTGGCGTGGGGGGCTGGCGGCCCCTTGCTGGGGCCTCTGCTTGCAGGGTGCCCCGCCGACCCTGACTCCTCGGGGGCTGCAGAGGGCGTGAGAAGCATCCTGCCCTCAATCCAAGCACTTCCTGGATCTAGGAGATGTTTGGGGACCAGTTTCTTAGGACTCTTTTTTCTTTAAACCCTGTCTAGTCAAGGTTTTTTTTTTTTTAATTATTCAAGTAAGGTCACTTTAGAAACAGTAGAAAAAGCAACAGGAGAAAACGTTCCCATCGGTGAGACTCTGCCACCCAGGGTGACCCTCTGGCTTTGGGGCCAGTCAGCCTAGACGTCCCGGAGGCGGCGGGGGTGGCAGCGAGCTTCCGGCCTGCCCGGGCCGGCAGGTACCCTTCGGCCAGTCAGCGTGTGCCCCTTGCGTCCTGTGCTCTCTGTCGCAGACCGCGGCGGACGCGTTTTCAGAGGCATGGGCACAGGCTTGGGTCAGACGTGTGTGGGGGCGGGGGGTGCGCCCTCCTTACTTGACAAGTCCTTGTTCCTGGCGGTTTCCCGTTGCTGGGGTGTTAGACATGAGGCTGCAGTGACCGTCTTGAGATGATCTTAGCGTGTCTGGAAGTTTGTCGTTGGAATGATTTTTTTTTTTTTTTTTTGCTTTTGTTGTGCTGAAAACCTACACAGAACGAATTCTGCGAATTGCTGGGTGAGTGTGCACTGGCTACTCAGGACAGCACCCCTACAGGGAGACACAGGGGGGACGGCTTCTTCATGTCTTGAGTACAATTTGGTGAACTTGTCCATCAGCCTTTGAGTTGCCGGCACCCCTCCTGGGGGGACGTATTTCTGATTGTCCAAATCCTCACATGCCTTACACTGTGAGTTTTTGGGTGGGCCTGGAAGTGTACCCCACACAAAACTGGGAAGTGTATCCCAATTTTAGGATGCACACAGGCACACCGGTTTCAGGAACGGTAAAACTATGGGGGAACCTGTGTGTGTTAGAACTCGAGAAACGGTTCTCCTGGGAGGTGTGCAGGGCCCACGGCCTCCTGGGAAGGCAGGAGTGATTTCCACGTGATCGGCTTCAGAAACGGCCACTCCCTGCAGACTGCCCAGGAAGCACGGCGGGCCGATCTGGCCTGGGGCAGCGGCACTGCCGTGATTGTCGGGAGCCCTGGGTTCCTGCAGAGGAGAGTGCCCCGAGCTGTCCCCTGACGACCACACCACGAGGCTGTGACTGCTGTTTCTCCAGGGCCGCCTCCTCCTGGCCGGAGAGGAGGCCGAGCTGTGGCAGCAGACTTCGGCCTGTGCCCTGCGCACGGTTCTGCAGGGGGGCCTGGCCGCCGCCTCTGGCCTTGGCACCCGACGTGTCCTGAGTCATCGTCCACCGGCCAGAGCCTGAGGCCGCTGCTGGGGGCTGCCCGGAAACCAGGGGATCTGCCTGCTCACTCTGGTTCAGCTCATTCTGATTTATTCTGGGGGGCACAGCGTTTGGGGGGCTGGAGCCCCTACATGGGGCCTGATGCCGCACCCTTGGGTAACTCTCGGGGACACTGCCCTGGCCCTCCTCCCCTCCTCCCGATTAGCCCTCGTGTGACCTGACCTCTTGCACTTCGTCCCCCTGGGCTGAGCCGCGGGCGGTGTGCCAGGTGGGGGGATGGAGAAACCACCAGAGACGGCCCGGCCCTGACTGCGGGGGTCAGGGTTCACTGGGCGTGTTTGGGGGGTGGCAGGGCAGTCTCCCCCAAGAAGCCCCACTAAGCAGGGGCCATGAAGGAACTGTGTGGGTGCAGGCAGGGGCCTTGGGGGCGGCGAGTGATTGGGTAAGTGCAGGGAACCACGAGAGGCGGCCGCTCTCTGGGAGCACCTGAGGGTGATGGGGGAGCTGGTGGCCGGGTGGACAGGCCGAGGGGGTGTGGTCAGCTCTGAGCTCTGTCTCAGGGCACCGAGGGGCCTCGATGAGATGTGCCCGCAGGATTGGAACGGGGCCAGGGAGGGGACCCGGCACTCCACACTTCATGTGGGGTCCCCTCCTCGCGGGCTCCCGGGACCCCACTCGGTGACCCACAACGGCACCTCTCCCTCATGGGCTATTGTGAGACATTCTGATTAATTGACCCCTCCATCCACTTTTAAGAGTTACCTTTATTTAAAAAAAAAAGAAACTTAGGAAACGAAGCTTCCCGTCAGTCATTAAGGGAGTCACAGCATTTTTGTATTCCAGAAAGGGGAAGGTGTATGGGGACACAGGGACTCCCAGTGAAACGGCCTCGGAGGGACCCGGCGATATGGGTCCCTCACTGTCTTCCAGGCTGCCCCCCAGGCCGCAGCCCCCGGGGCACCAGGCTGGTGAGTCCTGGCGTCCCTCGTCCGGTGCCACACACCCCCGCCCACAGGCTGGCCGGTGGCTCCCTCTGGACGGCCCCCTCCTGGCCCCACGTGAGCTGCTGAGAGGCAGCTGCAGCGGCGGCACTGGCCGGGCCGGCGGATGGCTGGCTGTGTGTTTAACCCACGTGAGCCTGGCGACTCCTGGGTCTGCTTCTGGGGACACTTCAGCACGGCCTTCCGCTCCAGTGGGACACCCAGCCGTCCTCAACGGGCTCAGAGGAAACCACTGCCCCCGTAAAGGGACAGGACGAAGAGCTGGAAAACGACGTCATCGACACCGCTGTGTTGTCATCCGTGACACTGTCGAGAAAGCGCTTGCTAACTTGGGAGTCCGAGGAGGACTCTGGGGAGAAGCGGGCCGTGTGACGGGCAGGAAAGTGGCGCGGATGGCAGGGGCTCCTTGGGGACGGGGTGGGGCGGGTGGTGTGGAGGCTGCAGGGACACGGGGGCGAGGCGGCGGGGACGGACCGACTGCTGATTTACGGAGACGGCTGCACAGGAGGCTCCATGGGGAGGCGTGAGTGCGTGACTTGAAATGTGTCGGGCTGCGATCGGCTGTCCTTCACCTCGGGCTTGACTGCGGGAGCTGCAGACAGGGGCCCGAGAAGCAGCACTGTGGTCTGGGTGTGCGAGCTGGCAGGCGAGGTGGGGGGGGCGGTCTCCTGCCCCCGCACCCCAGCTCCCTCTGTTGTCTGTAAGGAAACAGACCACATTTTAAATGTTCGGGGAGAGACGGCAGCCAGTATTTGTAAAGTGCCTGCAGGCGGGCACCCCCCCACAGTCCCTGAGTTCTGTGATGGCCAAGGAAACCCGGGGGCTCGGTGCCACTGCCCGCGTCTCACTGACGATGACGCTGAAGCCGGAGGACCGGGCGGTGGGCCCAGGGACACGGTGGGCCAAGGAAGTACCAGGGAGGGAGCTTAGGTGGCGCTGGTGCCCGGACGTGAACGGAGGGGCGTCCACCCCTCACCTGGGTGCGCTGGCGCCGCTGCAGGCACACAGGCCAAGGGAGTGGGACTGTTGAGTCACGAACAGGGACACCACGACACCAGGTGACATCACTTGTGAGCGTTTCTGGGATCCGCCCCTCGGCGAGAAGCTCCCACTCCGTCCTGGTGACCTGTGTTTCGGGCGCTGGAGGGGTCTGTGCCTCTGCCCCCCTCGGCTTCCTGCGAATGAGGGGGACGCTCAGAAACTTCGGAGCGAACGTCGGGTTCACTGAGGGCAGAGAGTCCTGGGGTCACACTGAGAATGCAAACGTTGTGGCGCGGAGTGTGAGCACGTAACCGGGTCGACACGGTGCCTGGTGACGGATGCACTGGACACTCGGAATCCCGCTGCGCTAACGGCGGAGTTTCTCCACCACCCCAACCCCCCACCCTCCACCACCCCATCGACCCCCCTGTCCTCGTGGGCGTCCTTACGGAGCTCGGGGGCACCGTGCGTTCGAGGATGAGAGTCAGGACGCCAGCAGCCTTTGCTCTGAGCCAGGCTCTGCGTTTGCACCTCACCTGTGAACGCTTCGTCCGCACAGGCCCTGTGAGGCGAGGTGACGCTGGCACCGGCCCGCAGTGTCCGCGGCGGCATCATGGGTGAGACGCAGTAAATTCACGTGGACTACCGAGTCTCGTGCAAGGAAAGGGACGGCATGACTTCTCTCTCAAGGGGACAGCAAGCCTCAGAGCACCTGGGCCACCCTTTCAAGGGGAGAACGCCCCAGCCCTTGCCTGGAGAAGCTTTCGTTGCATTCAGTTGGCAGAGGAATACCGGGTGTATACGTAAAGCTCATTAATCATTAGCAGGCAGTGAGGATCAAACAATAGATAACATACAAAGAACTCTGAGGGCCTATTCTGAGTCAGGGTCAGACAGCTAAAGGGCCTTAAAGCTTTGGGGAACAAAGTTACTTCCTGCTTGGGCCCTTATCATTTTTTTTGAGAGCTTCCTAAACAAAGCAGGTTTCACAGGATTTTACGAATTCTTTCTCAGGCCTGATCGCCCTAGGGGACCCGCCCTTTCCAGCACAGGGCTGCACCGCCCTCTGTCATTGTTTCAGGCTTAAGTCAGGCAGGGGAAGTCAGGCAGCCAAGAGATTAGGAGACTTCTCGCAGACAGAATGAGGACTCAGGCTATGTCAAAGCCAAGGGGCGAGGGTCCATCATACCCTTTTGCTACAGCCCCCCAAGTCCTTCCCTGAGGGCCCCCTCGTGATCATGCCTGTCTTAGGTCCCCGCTCCCCCCCCCCCCCGCCCCAGGAATCTTCCCTGTCATTGGCTGACTGACCGAGCACTGGGGGCCAGGCAGGGTGAAGCACAAGAGGCAGAGGCAGCACCCCTCCCAGGGAGCTTAAGCTTTGTCTCCTTAGTGGCTTAGGGTCCCAGGGTCGCTCACTCAGCCTTAGCCCTGGGGGGGTTCCAGCTCTTGAAATGAGGCAGGGTGGCTCCCAGCAGTGAGGGGCTTTTGTGATGCAGGTGTCACCTACAGGGCGCCTATCCAGAGGAGTAGGGTAAGGGACTTGTCGGAGCCGGCAGTATAGCGCCAGATTTGCGTCCAGGCTGTCCATGTGATGCTGGGTGCCATGTCTCCCCCGGGGCAGGGACACCCCCCCACACCCTGGGGTGGACAGGGTGCTTCCCACCGGACCAGAGAACAGCTCGGGGCGGTGCTGGGGGTGGCGGAGGGAGCAGGGCACGGTCCCAGGTGACAGGAGGAGGCTCAGGCAGTAGCCAGGCGGGTCCCCGTCTGAGGGGGCTGACCCCAGTCTACCAGCGAAGCCAGGGCTCGAGGACCAGGGAGGAGGGACTGGTGTGGGAGTGAGTGGGGGGCTGGGCAGGAGGGGCTCCGTCGTCTCTGTACTGTACCTTCCCACGTGGCGTGCACCTGGGAGCCTGCCGTTGTGGTGGGCAGCGCTGTGGCCGTGACCTCCCCTCATCTCTACAGAACTGTTGGCTCTCATGGTCTGTGCCACGCCTGGGGTGGGGGGGGCGGGTCGGGAGGGACACTCGGTCAGGGTAATCTAGAGTCACACCCTCACCACCGTGGGGGAGGTGGGGGTGGCAGGGAGAAACCTGTATTCTCAGGAAGCTTGCCCTCAGGCGGGTCTGCTTTGTGATGCTGTCCCGACTGGCCATTTCGAGTTAAAGGGAGCAGCAGTGCAGTATGGGAAGCTGCACTCGGAGGGGTCCAGGTGCCTCCGATGGCATTCCTGCCACCCACGGAGCAGCCCCCCGGGGCCTTGCCTCCTTGTGGTGAGGGTGGCCTGGCCCTGGGCCGCTGGCTCTGCTCCGGCCTGCCTGTCGCAGCCCGTGGAATGAGTGGTGGGCGGGACCGTCTGTGCCCTGCACTCAGGCCGGCTGCGTGCTAACCGAGGGAAAGTTCCGGAATTGCCTCTCTGGATGTTTGAGCTCAGAGGGGCTGTTGGGAAGCGGCAGCGTCCCTGGAGCCGTGCATGGGCGAGGGGTGGGGGCTGCAGTCATGTTTCCCTGACCGGGTGATCCTGGGGCCGCCTGGTGAGCGCCCTGGCGTCCTTGTCCTTTCTGGGGAGACCCCAGGGCTTATTTAATATTCCTTTAACCCACGAGGGCTTTTTTTTGAGTGTTTAATTTTTTCCTTTTCTGTCTTTCCCCCTTTCTTCCCTCTCATTTTCTGCTTAACCTCTGGAGCCATCGCATCGGGGCTGGTGGGTGTCCGTCCGGATTCCTACTTCCTACTTCCGACTTCACTGAGGCTTCCAGAATCTTCTCGTGCTGGCTGGGGAGGACCCCTGGACCCCCGCACAGCATTTCCTGGGGGACGTGGAGTGTGGTTCGGACTGATGAGAGTGAGCTCATTGATTAGGTTCTGTTCGTTGCCGTGTGCCATATGCTCCGTCTGTCGGGTGGTCATATTTTGGGAGCTGGGCGCGTGGTTCCGACACGCCTGGTTTTGTCGTTTTCTCCGGAGCAGCACTCACGGGTTTCTTTGTGTGCGCTCCTTCCGTGAGGCGGTTGGGTCTCTCTGTCCTTTGGCAGTCTGGCCCGTCTCGAAGTCTTCTGTTCCTCTGTGTGTGTGCGACGTCCCCGGTCCCGAATGTCACCTTTTCCGACCCTCCTGCACCGTCACCCCATCTGGGTCAGTTTGTTGTGGGTTCCCCTCACTCGGTGTGTAAGCGGCCCTCTTCTCCGGGTTAAAGCGCCCTGTCGAGATATTTCGTATTTGCGGCAGTGACCCCTGGGGTTGGTGTGGCCCCGGCCTGCCTCTTCCTAGACGAGTTTGCTTCTCGGGCCTGGCGAGCTGTCTTCCTCTGTGGTTTGGGGGTCACAGCAAGTCTCAGGGCTGCAGTCTGGCCAGCTGTCACCTGTGAGAGAAGGAAGCAACCAAAGCATCGCAGGTTCAATTCCCATTCAGGGCATATGTCTGGGTTGCAGGCCATGGCCCCCAGCAACTGCACATTGATGTTTCTCTCTCTTTCTCTTTCTTCCTCCCTTCCCTCTCTAAAAATAAATAAATAAAATCTTTTTTAAAAAAGAAAGAAAAGGAAGCAATTCCGCTGAAACAACTTGGTGGGGCCACGAAGGTGTGTTGCATTAGCTAGCACTCACGGGGGCTGCTCCCTGGATGAAGTAGCCGTCTCACCGGTGACGTGCCCCGTGTGGCCCCTCCCAGCGTCCGAGGGCAAGGTTCCCTCTGAGACCGTTGCCTGGCGTGCTGTCGCTTCTGCTAATCCTGCTGCGTGGTTTTTGTTGCTCTTTGCGTTGTTGGGTGATTTGAGTTTTGTGAGCCTTCTCGTGCGGATGCCATGAGGGCCCCCGTGGTTCCTTTTCTGTCCCTCAGCTCTGGGCAGCGGTGTTCCACCAGCATGCTGCAGGGACCTTTAAAGCATGCTCTGCCCGACTATTTCGGGGCACTGGCCTCTTTTCCCTTAGATTGTCAAGCGAAAGAAATGACAGCGGCCAACACGACAACAGCCATGGGGTGGGAGCGCCCCGTCTTGAGCCATAAATAATATATAGGTGACATAATGGAGCTGCGTCTCACGTCGTGCTGCACAGTAAGGCTGCGTCTGATTGGTGAATTCTTGGTACCGGCAACCCTTGTATGCCAGTCCATGCACCAGGTTGTTTAGAAAGTCACTTTGGAGCAGCAAGGGTAGGTAATTACTACTATTTATTTTTTTGTGAATCAATCAAAATTATACGTATTTTTTTCAGACAAGCAAAATATATATATTTTTGGCGTGCCGCAGAGTTTGGTAATGAGTGTGTGTGCCCCGAGAGGGGAACGGCTGGGAATCGCTGGCTTTCGGAGCGGGATCCCTTCTTGCCCCTCCAGGCAGCTGCAGAGGGTTCGTCTGGTTTTTCAAACACTTCGTAAATTTTGTGAATTTATGTTTGGAGAGAGGGAAAGAGAGGAAGAGGCACGGGCCACAGGCCCTTGACGGATAGACGGACAGACGGACGAAGGGCGTGTCTGCGGGCGCGGGAAGCGGGCACAGCCTGGAGAGGGAGGGAGCCCAGTGGGCTGTGGGGGGGACAGACGCCCAGGGCGTCTTGCTAAGTGAAACAAACCAGTCACAGAAAGACAAGTACCATGTGACCCTGCATTTACAGGCTACCTAGAGTAGTCGAATTCACAGAAACAGAAAGCAGAATTGTGGTTACCAGGAGCCAGGGAGCTGGGGTGGGGACGGAACCTGCAACCCAGGCACCTGTGGTGACCGGGAATCGAACCCATGACCTTTCACTTTACGGGACGACACCCAACCCACTGGGCCAAGCTCACAGTGGTGTCCGCAGTTACAACTCGGGTTGCGCTGGGCCTTAATCAGGTCAGGGCTGCTCGATTTTTAAACTGCTTCGCGGCTGTCTGGCGGGGCTCGAGGCCCGACCTGCACAGAATTAGGTGTGAGTCGCTGTAGTGGGTCACCGGGCACCATCGTCTTCAGAAACGGCGTGGAGAGCACAGAATAGGTTAATGTTTAGGGCCTCCCTCTTTTTAAGAAGTTTTATTTATTCACTTTTCATTGTGGTTAAAAGCAACATATAAGAGGGACCACTTCTTGGCAATGGTGAGTAGCGCAGCTGTGAACACGGGTGGGCAGCTATCTCTTGGAGACCCTGTTTTCCGTTCTTTTGGATGTATACCCGGAAGTGGGATCGCGACGTCGTGTGACAGTTCTGTTTTCCTTTTTATTTTTGGAGCCTCCATACGGTTTTCCACATGGTTTTCCACAGTGGCCGTATAACTTGACGCTCGCCAGCAGTGCTCACGGTTCCGGGTTCTCCAGTCTCGCCAACACGCCTTCTTTTCTGTTTTGGTCTTAAAAAAAAGAGATTTTATATATTTTTAGAGAGAGGGGAAGGGAAGGAGAAAGAGAGGGAGAGAAACATCAATGGGTGGTTGCCTCTCACCTGGTCCCCCGGCCCAAAACCCAGGCGTGTGCCCTGACTGGGAATCGAACCGGGGACCCTTTCTTTCGCAGCCCGTGCTCAATCCACTGAGCTACGCCAGCCAGGGCTTTCTTTTCTGGCTTTGACCATCCTCATCCCCGGGGCTGAGCCGGGAGGCTGGGGTTTTGACTTGCATTCCCCAGTGGCGAGTGAGGCTGAGCACCTTCTCACCCCCTTGTTGGCCGGCCTGCGCTTTTTCCAGGGCATGTATTTACTTAGGTTTTCTGTAACGTGTTTCCGACGGTCCCTTTTCTTCACTTGATTGGTACCAACGCTGCTTGTGGGACGAATGAAAGCCCCGTTGAATTGTTTTCGATAGCACAGGTTCCTCCCGTTTCACACGAGCCTGGGGAGCTTATTTCTGAGCACACCGTTTAGAAGGATTTCCTTCCGTGAAATTGGGAGCAAGCCTCCCCTGGCAATGCTCCCAAAAAGCCGCCTTACCCCCCACCCCCCACGCCCCTGCACACTGTTCAAAGGGCCCCTGTAGTTGAAGTCCGTTGTCATGAAAACCACGGAGAAAACGCGCTGGTCGCCCCGCAGATGGGAAGTCTCCCAAGAGCCACCCACCCAGTGACTGCAGATTGCCCATTGAATGTGTTTTCTGCTGGTGTACGAGCACTCCGTGCTTGTCATAGATTTAGAAAATAAGACTCCGCGGAGGAAATAAAAAACCCTCTGATGGCCCCTGGGAGACGAGGCCCGTGGACGTCGTTTCAGAAGTGGGGTCCTTCACACCCACTGCTGCAGCCCGCGGCTCCCCTGGAGGTCCGGGGGGCAGGCCGCACGTACATCTAGGGGCAGCGCCGCCTTCCGGGAGTCGTTGGCATCACTGCGTCCCCACCCCCGCGTTGACGGGGACGGAGGTCGGAGGTCCGTGTCGTTCCCAACTCCTGTGCACTCCCAGACGCGCTTTCTGGGAGGGGGTTTCAGCAGGCTCTCCCGCAAGGGGAACAGCTTCCCTGCGGCCCGAGTCTGGCCGAAGAGCGTGAGGGGGCGGCACCAGGGTGGGTGGGAGCCGTCCAGAGTGTGGGGAAGGCGTGCACGTGCAGACCCTCGGTGCAGACCCTTGGCGGCGGCCAGCGGATGCCTCCGCATGCCTCCGCCGTGGGCTGCCCTGAGGCCCCGCCCCTTTTCGGAAGCCTGGATTCGGGGTGCAGCGGGTGGCACTGTTCACACGGCCGTGAGCCCACTGCCAGATGTTCCGCTGGGTCTGGTTTGACAGGTGTGCCTGAACCTTCCAGAAGGAACGTTTTCGCCTGTCTCAGCGGGTCAGCTCCTTACCATCCCACTTCAGGATTCGCGATGGTCTTGAACTTGACCCTGCTTTGCTGGCCCGCAAATGCTGCGTTTGGTGGAGCCGGTGGGGTGGGTTGTCCCGGACAACCCACTCAGCTGGAAGCTCACAGTGGTGTCCGGAGTTGACTCGGGGTGTGCTGGGCCTCCCTGGAGCCTAGCAGCTTCTGGAACCTTTAGCTCCACGTTAGTGATGGGCTGGCCCTGCGTGGAGAGCCGGCAAGGGGTTCATCTCCGCACAGCGCCCCCTGCTCCCCTCCCCTCCCCTCCCCACAGCTCCCAGCCACTCACAGCTGGTGTGAGGCGCTATTCAGCCCATAGGAGGGAGGACAGGGAGGAGGGAGTGGCTCTGAGCCAGTCAGTGTGCCCACACTGGGAGGTGCGGGGTCCCCCGAGACGCGTGGCGATTTGTAATGAGGGTAGTCGTAAACTCACCCTGACGTCAGGGTGTGGCGTGCGCCCAGCACCCCTCTCCCAGCACTGTCCCCGGGAGCCGCCGAGGCGGGCCCAGCCAGCAGCTGCGTGGGACTTTGCGGGGCTTGGGGACTTGGAGGGGACTTGGACGGGGGGTGGTGGTGTGGACTGGGGAACTGAGCCCTCGGTCCCGGTGGCGGCAGCCGCTCTGCGCCAGGGGCCCCACGCCAGACAGGGCCTGCGGTTTGGGCTGAGTAGTTCCTTGTCCCCAGACGGAAGCCCTCGGCCTCCGAGGGGTGGTGGGGGGGGGGGCAGTGACAGCAGCTCCCAGGGCAGCGGCGATCAGCAGGGGACCAGCAGGTGCGAGGAGGTGCTGAGCGTGCCCGTGCTGCCACCCTCTCCCTGCACAGGTGGGACAGCGTCCCCAGGGGAGCTCGGGCACCGGCCGAGGCCAGGGGACCTGCATTCCGTGGGGTGACAAGAGCTTTCGTCTGCCGCTGCCCAAGGGAGCTCGTGCCTCATTCTAGAAGTACCCCCCTGAGGCGGGCACCGTGAGCCTCTTCATTTAGCGTGTGGGGAAGCTGAGGCACGGAGCACTTCACCCAAGCTTTGAAGGCCAAAAACCGAACAAAAGTGGTCTGACCTGGAGCATGCCACCCTAGCCCCCTCCCCGCTTATCCCCCCAAAGGGAACTTGAGAGAGGGTGTGTGTCTTCTCCCCCCACCCCGCATCCTCAGGTGCCCCCCACCCGGTGTGTTTGGGCCCCTGCACAGGAGCCCAGCTCTCTGAAGGGGGGTGGCTGCGGAGCATGGGGCGCTTGGTGGAGGGCGGTGCCTGCGACCTGTGGGTCCTCTCCATGTGCCTGAGCCCCCTCGGGTCAAGGGCCGTCATCTGATGACCCCTGGGAAGGACACCACAAGCTTGAGGGACTTCACCAGGCAGCCCGTCCATCCCTTCAGGGTGGCCCCCTTCCTCCAGCGCCAGCCCACCTGGCCAGGTGCATGCCCAGGGCCTGAGCAGGGGCTGCTGGTGTCTGGGCCCCCCTAGAAGCTGCCTCTGTAGAAACCCAGGCCTCTGGCTTTGGTCCTCGTTGGGGGAGCCGAGCGAAAGTGGGAGTCTGTGGCCGAGGGGCCACCCTCCCGTTCCCTCAGAGCAGCGAGGCCGGGCTCCGGTCCCCGGACGTGCGCTGGGTGCTTTGCTTTGCTTGTTTTGTTAAAAATAGAAGGGTTTGTGTTCACGCCCGCTGGCAGGCGGTGGACTCGGGGAAGTCTTTCAGCAGAGAGGGAGGAGGGCGGGGCCTGCAGACGGGGCTTCGCGCACGCCGGCCGGGGAGGTGGGGCAAGGTCAGCGTCAGCAGCGGAGCCGCGCTGACAGTCATGCCCCTGATAGAAAGTGAGGAGAAGGGCATGTCCCCTCCGTGCGTGGTCGTCCTCCCCAGAACCCGTGACCCTGCCGTGGCCGTGAGCGGAACGTCAGGCACACCCCAGCAGGGGCACGCACAGAAGCTCTGGCGGGTCCTGGCCGGGGCTGTCACGGCCGCGAGGAGCCTCAGGAGACCGGGCTGCCTGTCGGGTGGCGTCCCGGGAGGGCTCCTGGGGTGGGAAAAGGGCGCTGGGGGAGACGGTGGCCATCTGGGTAAAGAATGGACGTCCGTTAGCGACAGTGATGACGTGTCCGCCACGTTCACTGGACAGGCACGCGCTCCTACTGTGCGACATTGGCAGTAGGGGAGCGGGGCTGGGGACCCACTGTGTTCTCCCCGAAACTTTCCTGCGGTTTTTCTCAGTTTCCTCCCTTTGTTCTGTGTCTCAGCTCTGGATTTTTGTTCTGTGATTGCCCTTGGGTTTCTGTAAAATGTCTCACACGTACGGCGGGCCTTTCCCACACATTCTAGGGATCTGAGTCTATTCTGAAAGGAGGAGTGTATTTAAAAGCATTTGGGGACAGCCTGTGGGTGGGTGGCAGGGGATTCACACCCCCTGCCCTCTGCACCCATGCCTGCCCACGCGGCAACCCTGCCTGGGGTCTGGATCCGGGTGCCCTCTGCCAGGGAGAAGCCCGGGCCCCCCTCGCCCCGGCCTGCAGCCGCCCAGTTCCTCAAAGCCCAGCGTCGGGGGCCCAGCCCCTCTGGGTCAGGCCGGGCCCATCTCCTGCCCACAGCACCTCCTTTGTTCTCCCGGACCCAGTGCTCAGAGGTGAGCTGCTCTCCCGGCCAGCGAGGGAGCTGGCTTCCAAGCGAGAACACGATCGTCTCTCTGCCAGGTGAACTTGAAAACGGGAACAGCGCGGTGGGGACAATGGGCCCGTTTATACACTGCTCTGCCACGCCGGGGCCGGGGATCGAGGCTTGGGCTGGGGGTGGGGGGAGGTATTCCTGGTGGCGGCCCGGGGCCCTGCCTGTCCTGTTATCCACTGGGGGTCGGGGGTCAGTGCATGGGAAAGAGGTGAGACCGTCTCCCCCGAGGACGGCTGAGTACAGCCAGTGCGGGGTGGACACAGCCACACGGAACTGTCTGCCCTTTTGGCTGTCTCCTGCTTACACCACGCACTGGCACGGCGGCCAGGCGGCCAGTGCCGGCACTCAGCGGCCCCCGGCGAGTCCCAGAGTGCACACACCCACGCACATGGCCCCGGGCTCTGTGCTCCAGTGAGTGATCTTTGGAAAGAAGGGTTCTCACAGGCCCCGGCTCCCGGGAGCGGACAGACCCGCCTTCGGCCCGCCCAGCCCGTCTCAGATTGGTCTGCACGGGTGTCGCCCCGGGGCTAGTTAGAAAGCCCGTTCGGACCCAGTACGTCAGGGGGAGGGGGCCGTTGGTCGGGGGACCGCACTCTGGGTAGCCAGGGGACCCTTGGTCCGCAGAGGCGCGGCCCGGGGTGGCCTTCCGGAGACGGGTGCCCTGCTCCGTGCCTTGGGGCCTGGGTCTGAGGTTTCACCAGGCGGGTAAATCGGGAGATGAGCCTGCTGTGAGCAGAGGGACGAGACTCAGCCGGAAAGGGAGACGGTGGGGGGAGCGGCGGTGTCTGGAGGGGTCCTGGGGGGGTCTGCGTGTGCCCATGTGGGGACTGGGCCTGGAGCTGCTGCGTGAGCTACGTGTGAATTATTCACGCCCCACAGCCGCCCCCCTTCTGGAGAGGAGCAGGCAGGTCAGGGTGGGGGCCAGGCTCCTGACCCTGGGCCGCCCGGAGACCACCCGTAAGCTCCGCACCTGCGGGCAGGGCAGGTGGCACCTCCCAGGTGAGGTGCTCACCCTTCAGGCCAGAGTTCAGAGGCCGTGAGCATCCAGTGTGGCCCTTCTCCCGTGATGTGGCAGGGGGCCAGGTGACCACTTTGGTGTCCAGACCACCCCTGGAATCACTCACGAGCCCCTGCCCGGCAGTCTGGGCTTTCCAGAAGGTTCTTCGCCTCGCCACTCCGCTTCCCAAGCCCAGGCCTTCTGACCTGGTCCCCGAGTTAGAGTCGTAGCACCTCTCATTTAGAGCCCACAGCGTTCCCTGCAAAGCGCTCCAGGGAACCCTTCCCCCGCTCCTCCGGCGGAACCAGCTGTGCGGCGTGCACAGGGTCTTTCTAGGAAAAGCAGGTGCTAGACTTCCGGGGTGTCTTCGTTCCTTTTAAAGCCGAGGTGCAGAGAGTGAGCAGGGTGGCCGCCATGGCCCCGGGGCCGCACGGCGTCGGGGGGGGTGCATTCGCCCACGTCACTCGTGGGCTGTGGACATCCTGCGTTCCCTCCATCTCACAAGGCTTGGTCGCTCACTCATTCGTTCATCCAGCGTTGGAGAACCTGAGACACTGGGGTGTCGGGGGGTGGGCAAAACGCAGGGTCCCGGGCACCGACCCGCCGCCCGCCGTGGGCCCCCGTAGCGCCCCTGAGGCTGCGCGGACTTGCGCGGGCCGTTCGTGCCCCCGAGCGGCGCCGAGAGCTCTGGCCGGGCTCCTTCCCCGAAGCCCGTGCAGAAAGTTCTTTTGTTCCGCAACACTGGCATGACCGAATCGGTGCCACAGCCAAACAGGATGTGGCCCGGGTGGCTCCCAACTTCCAGCCGCCGAGGGCTCTGGTTGTCAGATGCCTCGGGAGGGACAAATCGCCCACCACGGGGTGCCTCGAGGCCTGGGGGGGCGGGGCGCGCAGGGCTGATGGGGAGGGGCTGAGGCTTGCCCCGCCCACCGCCCACGCCCTGAATACCGGGAAGGGAGCGGGCGAGGGGTGGGGCCGTTTCTGGGAGCCGCTGCCAGCCTGGGCGGGGCTGGAGTGGGACTCCGGAGCGCGGGCTGCCAGGTAAAAGCCGGAGGCCTGTGAGTTTGGTTCGGCCGGGAGCCGCACTTCGAGGTCAGAGCCGCTCTGTTCTTCGAGGGGCGAGGCCAGTGCGCGGGAGGCGGGGGCATTTTCCGGGGTCCCACCATACGCAGGGCACCTGTCCTGACGGTTCCGTGGGGTACCAAGGCGCCAAGCCACGGGGTCCCTGAGTCGAGCTGTGAACAATACTTGAAAATATTCAGAATGAACCGAAAAATCACAAAAACCGTGAACAACCCTCTAGACTGGTACAGCCACTACCCCAGCCAAGAAGTGGACCTTTACCCTTAACTTTGATTCCCGGTGCCCTTGCCCTACCCCATGTCCTTCTCACCCGCCTCCCCAAAATGTGTCGAGTCCTGCGTGCACAAAGCACCCAGGTAACCCTCCCTGCCTTGAACTGTGTGGCTATCCTTTCCTTGTATTTACCTCCAGTTTCACCCCGGAGCAGTAGACGTATGACACTATGCAATGTCACATGTTTCTGGTGTTTGTCATCTCTGCGTGAGTGGAACTGTGTCCCGCCTGTGTCTGGCCAGCTCTCCTGTGGCCCCTAGTACCCCTCCCCATAGCCATGCCCTGTGGGGTTCCTGCCCTGGAGTGGCCGGCATGGCCACCTGCTTCTAACAGACAGAAGCCACCAAACAGGAAGGAGGCCGCTTCCAGGACTCGCTTGAGAGGGTGACCTTCTTCTGGATTTTCTGCCTCGCTGGTTTCAAAGGAGCAGGCGGCCACACAGAGAGCCGCCCGGGGGCAGGAGCCGAGGCCCCCACCCAGCCGCTGCGTTCTGGGGGGACGTGTGGTCTGAGGGGCGTGAGCAGGCAGCCACGGTCTGGTTTCTGGTCTCTGCTCTCTGTACTGTTGGCCCTCGGCTAGCGCTTGCTGGCTCTGCTGGTTTCTTCTGATGCAGAGATCTTTTTCATGGTTCTGGCCCATTGTTCTTACTGAATTGTAATTCTTTGAATCTTCCGGAAAAGAAGCCTTTCTCGGCCACGGGCATCGTGAACACTGCCTCACCGCCACCACCCCGCCCCCCAGCCTGTCTCCTGGCCACTTGGGCCGTAAAACTCCGGCGAGGCCCGTTCCCACCCCTGTCCCAGGGGACCCTCTGCAGGCTTGTTTTCCAGGTGTTCCCGGCCCTGGCCCACGGCCCCCTGGTCCTTGGCGTCCTGCCTGGGAAACGGGCTCCTGCTTATCGCTTATCGTAGTGATTCAACGTTGCCTTCCTGGGGCGGAGCCGGCTCCCTCTGACCCCGCTCTGCGGCTCGCCCTCTGGTCTGGGCGCGCTTTCCCGCTCAAACGCCGAGGTTGGGTCTCTCCGGCGCTTCGGAGGACCTGTGAGTCAGCTCTGCACCTCAGGCCCCGCCCTCCCGCCTGCAGCTCCGAGTCTGCATTCTGTGGTGGGCGCCCGGCGGGGTGCCGGCTCTGCCCCCCAGGCAGGCAGGCAGGAATGCTGCAGGGTCCGGGGAGAAGGTGCCCAGGCACCAGAGCCAGTGCATTCCTGGAGAAAGTTAAAATTAGAGAGAGCGCGGCTCCATTTCCTGCCGATGCTGGTTGGTGTTTGTTTTCACAGGGATTCTTCTGCTGCCGGGGCTGCCAGAACGGGAGGTGAAGTCACGCTTTTCCTTGGGATGGAGGTGATCTGTTTCCATGGCGATCTTTGTTGTCGAGGGCCGAGGCTTTGTTTGTGAATTCCTGCAGAATTACGCTGGAAAGGAAAAGGAGTGTTATTGAAACAAACTCCTTTTTACAGCCAGCGGGAGAGATTTTTCTTTTTTAAAAGGCTCTGTCGTGGGAAGGGAACCTGGTTGGGAGCACCCCTTTGTTAGTGAACTCGGAGGAGGGTGGACAGGAGAGGGGTGGACTCGGCTCCTGGTCCCGACCCCCAACCCCAGGCCATCTCCCACCTGTCCCCTTGAGACCGTGAGTCTTGGGAAACCCCTCGGAGTGGCACCTTCTGGCAGGCGTACCTCAGGGCACCAGGGTTAGCGAGTAAACCTGCAAGACACCAGGTACATTTGACCACACAGGACGCACATGCACTCATAATAAAGCGTTGTGTATCTGAAATTCAAATCTCACTGGCTGTCCCGGAGCTGTCCTGGCTGTCAGGGGCCAGGCCCTGTCATGGAGCCCCGGGCTGGGGGCTGGGTGCGGGCCTGGGGGCTGGGGTACAGCAGCGAACCAGACAGGGGGGCTCCTGTGCCCGGACCGCGAGGCTCACCGGGCAGAGCCAGCACGCCGATTGCCTGAGGGGGCTCTGTAGCCGCTTCCCGAGTGCCTGCTGGGGTCCAGGTGCTCCAGGTGCGCCGCCTGCCTCGCGGAACACTCATTCTGGTGGAAAAGAAGGGAAACGAACAAACGCTAGACGAGGAAATGTCGAGAGTGACCCAGGAGGCCGGGGAGGGGGTGGGGCGTGAGGCGTGCCGGTTCTGGTTGGGGTGCGGCCGGGTGACCAGCCGCCCCCAGAGACACGCACGTCCCGAGCCCGACGACCTGTGGCCGTTGTTCTTTACGGCAAAAAGGACTTTGCAGGTGTGTTTGCTTTAAGGGTCTTGAGATGGAGAGGTGACCCTGGGTCACCCAGATGGCCCCTGACTATAGCACAGTGACAAATGTCATTTCAAGAGAAGACCTTACTGCCGAGGAGAAGCCCACGAGGTGATGGAGACCGGAGACCGAGGTCAGAGCGATGCACTTTGAAGGCGGAGGGAGGGGCCACGAGCCAGGGCTCCGGCGCCGCCGGAAACGGCAGGTAAATGGATCCTCCCTTCAGAGCCCGAGCCGTGGCCTCGGCCCGTAGAACTGGCTTCCGATGTCTGACCTCCGGACTGGAGAGAATCGGCCTGTGTTTCAAGTCACCGAGTGGGCGGCAGTGTGTCAGAGCAGCCCTCGCTTGGGAAGTGACACAGGGGTCGGGGTAGGTGCCACTGGGGCACAGCCCCTCCGTGTCAGCGACTGGCCGGCGGTGCCCCCAGGAGGCCGGTGGGGCTCCTGCTGCGTGGGCTCCGGGCCCCTCCAAGGACCGGGCGTCCCACGGGAGCCCGGAGCTCCGAGGGCCCCCAGCCTGGCCGCCAGCCCCAGGGAACTTGTGTATTTTTAATGCGAAAATGCCAGTGGCGGTATAAATAAATACCCTTTGCTTTTCTCCGGATTTAGTCGAGTGTAAGTGCGTCTTCTTGATGGAACAAAACGCTTCCTCGGCTTCTAAATTGGGAGTTTCTCACACGGCCGGAGAGCCCGCCGGCCTCAGCGGAGCTGACCAGGAGCGCTCACACCGCGCGGCCACGTCCGTGTCATCCGTGTCGTGGCCCAAGGCCCAGTGCCCAGGGCTAGTTTCACGTGGTCATCTGTTCTGGGCTGGGACTTCCCCCCATGCCGGGCCGCAGGCAGGGACATGGGGGCCTGCGTTGTGGGGAGAGGTGGCCTCCTGAGCTGGGAGTGGGGAGCTGGGGAGGGAGCTGGGGAGCGGGGGGGAGTGAGGTGGGGAGCGGGGAACGCAAAGGCCGGGCGGGTGGCCGAGCTCATGGCTACCGTGACTGCTGAGGACCCTCCTGGAACCGTCTCTCTGCAGGACGGCAGGCTGGGGCACAGAGGCCTGGGTGCCAGGGGAGGGGGTGCCGCAGACCCCACGCCCCACTTGGTGTCTGCGCCGTGGGGTCTTCCCCAAGCCCAGACCTGACGGGTCCCTGGGGGCCCGGAGGAAGGCAGCTGTTTCAGCCCCCTCCCAGTCTGCCCCAACATCGCCGGCCGTCAGCGAGGCAGAAGGTGCGCAGAAGGTCAAGAGGAAGCGCGCGTGTGCTGGGGGGTGGGGCACAGAGACGGACAGAAGGGGGGTACCTCCTGTGCGTGGTGTCCTCTCCTGACACCTCTCGGGAGCCCCGTCCGCGGAGGGGCCCCTTCCCCGGGTCCCAGGAGACCCTCTCCCTGTCGTGCTGTCTGAGAGCAGCGTTGTGTCTCGGCGTCTGCGTGCGCAGCCCTGCCTGCCACCCAGGCGCCTGCTTTTCCCTCCACCCCGGGGAGCGGGGCACCCGGGCTGGGTGAGCTCGCCGGTCCCTCTGTCTGTGGTTCACGGGGAGCGGAGCCCAGGGAGGACTCGAGAGAGGGCGGAGAGGTGCGCCGCGCCAGCCTCGTGTCCCTCGGGGCCAGAGGGGCGCCAGCCCGGACGGTCGGCTCTGCCTTTGTGGTCAGGGGACGGTGGCTCATGATGAAGGGAGGACCCGGTCAGGATGTGGAGCAGTCCCTGGCAGGGCAATAGATTGTCCTGGGGGGGAGGAGGGACGGTGGACAGGGCCCACCTCTCCTGTCCCTTCATAGCGACCGCCTGGTCTGCTGTGTGCGGACCGGGACTCGGTTCCACTCCAGCTCCAGCCTGTGCTAGGAGCCTGGGGACCTGGGGTGGGGGTGGGGGCTGCCTTTTCCCCATGGCCATGCCCTTTGCCTCGCGTTGCTGGTGGCCAGGCTGCTGGTCACCCACCCCTGTGGCAACCAGTGGCAGGGCCTCCCCAAACGCGCACCACGCCAGTGCACCGCTGGCTTGGGGTGGCCTCGCTCAGCTCTGCATTCTCTAAGTTAATAAAGAGCAATGATTTTTTTTTTGAAGATTGCATCTTCTAAAGTATCTTGTTTAAAAGGTAGGATGTTCCCTGGGGTTGGGGACTGCCTTGCATGTCTGGCTAACACGGCGCTTGTCTTGATGAAGAGATTAGACACGGAGGATGCACTGGGGAGACGTATTTAGAAATATGGAATGTTTGGGTCTCAGGACTCAGGAAATGTTGCTCTGTTTCCGCCCCGGCGTCCGTGCGCGCTGTGGGGGCGTGGCGGGCTGTCTGAAGACGGGGCGGCCACGCTGCCCTACGCACCCGCAGGAAGGGACCAGGACTTACCTGGGGATCTTATAAAGTCGGTGTTCTGCCCTGCCCTGCTGCCCTGCACCGCATCGGCCGGGCTTTCTGAGCAGTGACGGTTTCCGCAGTCCGGACAGCACCGCAGACCGAGGCCGGGCTCCCCCTTTGCGCAGCCTGGCGGGGAGGGGCCCCTGGGGGCCTCAGTCTGGCGCGAGTCGGGCGTGGGAGGGAACCCGGACCTGCTCGGAGGGCCCGTGTGAGCCTGGGTGGGTTGCGTTTTTCCTTCTCTGGCCCCTTTCACCGTTTCCAGGGTGAGAGGTTGCCGGGGTGAAGAGTTGACCCCCAGGAGGGAGATTCCAAGAGGTCAGGTGGCTGGTGGTCCGGCTCGGGGACAGCTCTCCCTGCGAGGGCACTCCGAGGAAGGGTCAGCTGGGGGTTTGGGAAGAGAGGCACCCGCCCGCCCTTGAGGGCGGCACGTGTGTGGGGGGGACTCGGGTGACAGCATCAATTGACCGCCGCCCACCCCGTCTGTCGACGAGGAGGCAGGCGGGCGGTCACGGCAGCCAGCGGCAGGGCCGGCATTGGGGTCCGTGTTCAGACGGGATTGTTGGGGGGCCATCGGCTCTGTACCTTCTCCCGAGACTCACCCAGAAACTCCCTGTGTCAGGTGCAGGCGGGATCTTGACCTTCTTCCCGCTCCGACAGACCCAGGAGGTTTCGTAACTCCGGTCACGGAAGGAGGAGAGGAGGATGGAAGGGTGGCGTTGGGACCCTGTCCAGCATCGCACCCCCTCCCGCGGAGACTTCCTGTCTCACCGCAACCTGCTCGGCCGCCCTTTGTTTGCCTTGCACTTGACCGTGATTCTGTGTATCCGAGTCTCCGGCTCCGGCTTTGCCTGCCACGTCGGGGAGGGGGGTGATCCCAGCTCCCCACCTCTTGGTACCGGTCCACCCTGAGACCGCGGAGCTGGAGTTCTCTCATTTGCTGACGCGCCCCCACCAGCGGTTTCCAGCGCGTGGTCCGGGGGCCAACAGCATCACCATCGCCTGGGAGCGAGTGGGAAATGCTCGTTCTCAGGCCCCGCCCCGCCCCTGGGCGTAGAGACCGGCGCTACATTTCAGTGAGCCCGGCAGGCAAGGAGTCTCTTCTCGAGATGTCGAGACCCGCTGCCGTGCTCGGGTGCAGGGGGTTCTGGGGGGCTCCTGCTATGTGTTGGCACCCTGTGTCTGGCCTCGCATCTGTGGGAGAGGAAGAAGGCAGGGTGCCTGCCCTCGCCGTGACCCTCAGGCTGGTGGGACAGAGAAGAGGAAAAAGCCACGTAAAGTGGGGATACTCTTGCATGCTCTGGGGGGCCCTGCTTTCCATTCGAGGAAACCGAGGCCCAGAGACCAGTAAGGGACTTTGCACGGGGCACGGAGCTGGCGAGGGCAGAGCTGCCTGGGAACCGACAGGGTGACTCGGGGTCATCTCAGAAGCCCCGCCTTCCTGGGCTGCCTCCCCCAACCCGGACTCCCTCGCGCAGCTCCCACCGACGGCCCTCCCCCGTGTAGTCACGGGACGGGGTCCTGGGTCAGAATCAGAGGTCCGAGGACTTCCCCGGGAAGGTCTCCTTCGTCGGCTCTGCAGTGGCCATTGGCAGGACCCTGGCCCCGCAGCCCCGCCTGCCGCTGGCGCCCAGAACCGGAGCCGGTCCGGCCCGGGCAGCCCGTCAAGGCCGAGGGAAGAACAGTGTGTGTGTTGTTTCATTTTGTTTTTTCAAGAAAGGAAAACAGCGTAGTGGGTGTTGACCTCCCGGTCTCCCTGACATGGGGCGGAGGCCGTTTCGGGGTGTCGTGCAAGGCCACGCGGCGTCTTGCGTGACTGAACAAGCACCCCCGCGTCCTCCGACTTCCAGGTCGCCTCCAGCCTCAGCACGAGGACCCTGTGTGGACGCTGAGCTCGGAGTTCCCCAGTTCCACTCCTCCCCCGCTCTGGGGTTCAATACGGCCCGTGCTCCGGGGCGTGCCCGTGGTTCCCCGCTGTTCCTCTTCCTGAAATGTTCCGCTCGGCTTGTCGTAGAAGCTGCTCTGGTCTCCCTTGCGGCTTGGGGCCGCTCATTCGTGCAAGATGAGATACATAACAATCGCTGTGACAAGGCACGGCCCGGGGGGGAGGAGGAGGAGGAGGAGACGGCAGTCTTCGGGCCACAGGTGTGGGCGTCCGCATACCCGAGAGGGCACAGCTCACACCTCGCCCAGGGAGGACACTTGGTCAGACACGCAGGCCCCACAGGGACCCAGACCGCTGACCAGGTACATGGCAGGTCCCAGGAAGGAGCCCGCAGGTGTGGGGAGGGAAGGGACACGCACACAGTGAGGCCGCCCACTGTGGGCGTCCGGTTGGCCGGCTCAGTGGGCCCCTCCCCTCGGTGCGCCCCGCTTGGTGCCGGAGGGAGGGGAGGCTGCGCCTCATCGCATCTGCTGTCCAGTTTGAGATGCCGGGTCACCAGAGGAGAGATAAGGGAACCGGTTCTGTGTTGTGCGTCAGAGGATTTCACCACCTGCACCGGGGGAGATGCCAGCCACGCTCCTGTGACCGTGTCATCCACCGCGTCCCGAAATACTGTCTCCACGAGCCGTTTCCGAGTTAAACATAAGCACTGTTGACCGTTTACCCCCAAAACGTCCCTGACTTTGTAGACGGGGTGTCTTCGGGTTTCTGCCTCGTGAGTCGCAAACAACCCAGGGCCCGAGGCCAAGACGTGAAATCCAGGTTCGTCCTGAGTGTCACTGTGCGTGGGAACCGACCCTTGTCCCGTGTGGGGGCTGGGGGTGCCCTGTACGGAGACACGGTGACGCACTGGATGGGACACGGGCCGAAGTTCGCCTCCAGAAGAGGGTGCTGATGTATGGGGTCCCGCTTTCCCCTCTCGTTCTGCCGTGGAGCTTTTGGACATGCACAGGGGGCGGGGCGAGCCCCTTCCTGCCCTGGAGAGACCCCAGCCCTGAGGTGAGCAGACGCAGGACGTGGGGGCCCTTCGGCCGGGGGCTACGTGCGCGGCATCGCTGGCGGCTTGGAAACCTAAGGAACAGGTCCCCCCCTTCCCACTCGCCTGCAGTCGGTCCGCCTCCACCCCATGAGGAGCTGTGCCGGGCGGGTGGGCGGATCAGGCCCCTGAGCCCGTGCAGAGGTTGTGGGGACCGAAAACAGAGTTCGGGGTGTCTGCTGACGTCAGGAACCCATGTGGGCCCTGCCCTGAGAGGCGTGGCCCTGCAGTGGGGACCAGCTCCAGACGGGGGGCGGAGGAAGGGCGCCGACCCAGGGCCACCGACAAGTGAGGGGTGCACAGAGAGTGCATGCTGAAGTCGGCAGAACCCTCCGAGTCTTCCGCGGACCTGTGAGCAGCCCGCCAGCCGAGTCCAAAATAAACACGGGATGGGTGGATGACAGGCCCCCGTGTCCTGTGTCTGGAGCGTCCTGTCCCCGGCCCCCATTTCCCCGCCCCCCTCGGGACCCGATGTCTTGTCATGCCGGGATGCGTGTCCTCGCGGCGCTGCCTTTTCTGTGGGGTTCCCTGGCCGGGAGGCAGCCCCTCTCCTCTGCTCGAGGGACGTCTCATGTCGCCGTACCTTTGGGAGGTCTGCGTGGACCACGGGGCGAACCATATCCACGCGAGATGGTCCTGCCCGCTGGGCGTGTCCTCCCCCCCCCCCCGCGCCTCCCCCCTCTCTGCGCATCTGGGATTCATTTACTATTGAGACCCCCGGGGGACACGGCGGCCTGGAAACCAGCCAGCCAGCCCAGCATCGAGGGGGGGCACCCTGGCCGCCTGGGGGTGCTCGTTCTCATTGCGTGTGAAGTATTTACTCGGAGGGTGGGCTGTCATCGGGGCTGTGCTGGTGGAGGGGACGCCCCCGTGGCAGCCCCGGTGGCCTTGATCTGGGGAAGGTGCCCAGAGCAGAATTTCCGTTCCCCAGCCCGACCGGGTCTGGGGTCCCTGGCCAGCCCGGGGCCCCTCTGCCACCCTGTGCAGAACGCCAGCCCCAACGCAGGGCGCGTAGGGGGGACACACGGGGTGGGTGGCCTGCAGTGCCGCTCCTCTCTTGTCATTGTCAGACTCGTTTAGGGAATCTGTCACAGACGTGGGCTCTGTGCTTGCCACGTTAGTGCCCTGGGACTCTGACCGCCTCCTCAGGACCCCGCCCCGCGGGGAGGAAGCCCCGCAGGGAGGAAGCCCTGCGGCTGGAAGGCGGCATGGGGGTGTGTTTAGGGTTCAGCGGACGAGACCCTTCTGCTGCTGAGCTCACACCACCGGTGTCTGCAGCCAGCGGAGGGAACAGCAGGTGGGGGGTGGCAGCCCCCCGGGGAAGGAACGACAGAAAAAGCCCGAGTCTCTGACCGGGCTCCCTGGGTGGTGGGCGGTCATGGTGCCGGAGGTCTGTGGGGATCCCAGGGGACACACGGCAAGGGAGGGGCTGCCCTGCGGCCTCAGCGGAGAGCCCTTGGAGACCCGGGAGCTCCCACCCTGGAGACCCGTCCTCAGCAGCTGGGAGCCGACGAGGGTCCGGCTGCCCTTTCACCCCGCGTGGGGCCCCGGGGGATGGGACGGGATCCTGCAGGCGGGCTGGAAGGGGCACGTGGGTGCCGCCTAGCCGTGTCCGCCCCGTCCTCGCCTGCCCCCGTGGGTGCGGCTGCCCTGGGTGTGGACGAGCCGTGGAGGGAAAGCGGACCTGCGGGGTCGGTTGGGCTCGGGGCAAGCCTGAATCTCAGTCATGGTGCCCTTGCTGTCTTGCAGCGCGCCCCTTCCCTGCGGGACGGGAGGCCGGGTCCCGGGACGCTGCCTCTGACGTCGGGAGCTGGTGGCCTGTGGCAGGTGAGTGACACACGCAGGGTGTTTATGAGCGAGTGTCCACACTTGGGCGTGCTGCGTGGTGGCGGCTGCTGTGTCCTGCCCGAGGTGCACAGGCGCCTGTGGGGAGGTGAGCCCCACGCACGAGCAGAGCAGCACAATGGGGAGAAGCAGCCTGCAGAAGCTTCTGGTGGCCCCCAACCCTCTCCCTCGCGCCCGTCTTCACGGGAAGGTCAGAGGTCACCGGGGCACCCGGCCCCGCAGCGTTCCCCAAACAGCCCCTCATCCCTGTTGCCTCTCTGCGGCTCCCCCCTCTGCGGCTGCCCCCTCTGCGGCTGCCCCCTCTGCGGCCGCCCCTGGAGTGTTCTCGCTCTACCCAGAGCCGGGCGGAGCCCAGGTTGGCTCTGTCCTGTTGTGTGTGCACAAGGGACTATTCTTACAGCCTGAGAGGCCGTGAGCTCCCGAACGGTGGCCCGCAGTGACCATGGAGGTGGGACCGGAGGGAGCTCCAGGTGGCCCTGCCGTTGCAGGTCGCCCCTGCCCCTCACCCCACCCGGGCCCCAGGACAGCATCCGCCCTGGGAGGACAACAGCAGAGACTGCTACACAGAAAAGCCCCAGCAGGGCTCCTGTGGAGCACCTGGCGGCGGTTGGCACCCGTGGCAGAGAGAGGGCAGGAGGGCACACGGTATCCTGGTAGAACGTTCTGGGCTGTGTTTTTGGCCGCCCTGGCTGTTCCCTGGCAGTGGAAGGAAACTTCACAAAGCCTTTTGTGAAGTCAGTTACGCCAGACCCCCTCCCTCACGGGAAGGCTGGGACCACAAAGATCCCCCCCACCCCCCGGCGAAAGAGGCGTGGGCAAAATTAACGTGGACGTTGGCACGAGGCCGGGGAGTGGGCACAGGCACATGTGAGAGGGAAGGGAGCGGCTCGGGGCTGCTTCCCGGAGGCTCACGTTCGCGTGCGAAAAGCCACTCCAGATCGAGTGGGAGCCGCTGGAGTTATTTCGGGCTCTTCTTTCCTCGCGCGGCCCCCTGCTCAGGGGTGGGGGCGGGGTGGGGAGAAGGTTGGATGTGGTCCCGACTTTCTCCACGTCTCTGTTCGCCGGGAGGGAGCCGCTGGTGCTTTAGGACGGAAGGAATGTTCGGATGCCTTCGGGGTGGGACCTGGGGGCTCTGAGGAGGGGGGTGAGGAATTCAGGGGGTTGGAGGCCGTGTTCTGGCCCCAGGGCCAGTCCCCAGCACACTCAGGGAGGTCCCGAAGACTTAAAATACTTCTGCCCTGGACGCGCCGGCGGGCGGGAGGACGGCAGGTCTTGCCTTATAAGTGCAGCCCCCTGGCCGGGAGGCTGCGGGCGGTTTGGGTGGCGGTGAAACCCGGAGAAAGGCATGCACATTCCTGGCATTCTTCGGGCCCAGCATTGGCCAGAGCGCTGGGGGTTTTGAAATCAAACACAAGTGTGCCCCGCGCGGTGCTGCTCTGTGGGTAAACCTGGGAGACGCCCGTGGGCTGTGCTCACGGCTTCCTGTCTGACCCCACGGCTCGCCCCCCGCCCCCACCCACCAGCAGGCCCCTCCTGGGCCGGACAGAGGGGGGTTCACGGGGCCCTGCCTCGGGCCCCTCCCTGGCTCCAGCAGTTCCCTGGGTGTCATTTACGTGGTTTGCTTTTCCTGGCACCGCGCCAGACTTGGGAGAGCAGCGAGGCTTCTGGGAAGAGAAAACAGGAGGGAGGGGGGCGGGCCTGGCTGCCTGGAGGTGAGCCAAAGCCGCCTCCGCCTCCGTCCTGCAGAAAGGGCTCCCGGGAGCCTGGAGGGGGATGGTACACCTTTACCTGCCCGGGGATGGCGGACTGGACCCGTGTCCTGGCGTCTGAAGCGACCGTCACTGGCTGTGGCAAAACCGGCGTCTTAACGTATTCGACCGCCTTTTGTGGCTGCCCCCCCAGAAACATAACTGCGTGTTTTCTCGCTGTTTCTTAACGTTCAAGGGCTGATCTGTCTCAGGTTCATGGGGAGGTGGGGCTCCCCAAGGGTCTGGAGTTTTGCCGGAGCCTAGTTTCTCGATTTGCATGTGACTCCTGCTGCGCGGGGTCAGGACCTAACCTGTGAGAGGTCGCTGTCCATAGCGGTCAGAAGGAGTTTACCAGGTGCCCACGGACGCTGCTGCTGCAGGTGGGGGGGCCAAGTGAGGGGTGGGAAGGAGCGGACCCCAGCACCCTCCACATGAAGACCAGTGTGAGCGGCCAGCGTACCTGGGAGTGACGGAACTTGGCCCTACGGCATGCTCCCCCACCCCCCGGATACCAACCAAGGCCGGGGCTTGGGGGCTGCCCTGTTTGTCCCCACAGCTGTCCAGCCCGGGATGCTTCCGCTGAGCGCCCTCTGCATGAGGCCCTGCCCGTCCTGCCCACCTCACACGTGAGGAAAGAGGCTCGCAGGGTTCAGGACCGGAGGGCTGCTGCTAACGAGAGGCGAAGACCAGGCCCTCGAGGCCCGCCTCTGTGAGCCCCAGGCCTCCCCTTCCTTGCCACCTCCCTTCCCCCGCGCCTGGGAGGGCCCAGGCACTCCGTGGGCAGTGACCCCCAGGCCAGCACTGGCCAGCACAGACAGAGTTCGAGCCCCAAGTGTCAGCCACTCAGCTGATTTCTCGAGTAAAAATGAACAGGTGAAGTTAACTTCCTTTCTCTTACAACCGTGCATGGACGTGAGCATCAGGGGGTACAGTGGAGAGGTGAGTCGGGTGCTCGCAGAGGGCGGAGCCTTCCACTCCCTGGACCGCTCTGCTCTCTGCAGGGGTGGCCGGGCGGCAGACGCCCTCCGTCTGGACTGCACGGAGAGTCGCCGACACGTTTTCGTTCTGCCGGGGCTGTTTTCCAGACGGGGGTCTCCGCACGCTCCCAAATGTGCGAACGTCACGTGACGTCCAAGGAGCCGTTCTGGCGTGCGCACCGTCGGTGGTCAGCAAGTTCACAGCGCCGCGCGGCCCCCGCCGTCTCGGGGTTCTTCGTCCTCACCGCCCCAGGGGGAACCTGAGCCCCCAGCCCCCCAGCCACACGCCACACTACAAGTGGCATTGGCATTCCTCAGAGCCTTGTGTTTGGGCCTCAGAGCTGCTGGCCTGGCCTTCTCACGCTTCTGAAAGCTGGCTGCCAGCAGGCTGCGACCTCGTGAGGACGGACGAGGGGAAATTTTTAGCATACTTGCGGCTTTGGAGATAAAAGGTGTGAGCGGAGCGAGAGCCTGCCGTTGTTTGCTGTAGGAGCCTTCCAGTCTCCGACTGCGCCCTGCGCGGGCTCACAAAGAAACGTCCAGCCTAATCTGAAAGCCCGGGCTTCCTGTCCCTGGGGCTGGCGTTTCCCCCCTTTGTTAGCTCGTTTTGCGGAACCCACTGGGCAGGCCGCTCTGTTCTGCAGGGAGGGCCGCGGCAAGCAAGGCCTTTCGGTCCTGGGTCCGACCCGTGGCTCTGCGCACAGCTCAGAGCCACGGGTCCGACCCGTGGCTCTGCGCACAGCTCAGAGCCTCAGCCCTGTTTGTAAACAAGCGTCAGTGATGAGCGCCTGAGCCACGCGGCAGAAGTCCGTTTCCCTGGCCCTCGGTTTCCTCATCTGCAGAAATGGAGCCTCAGAAGGTTCTCCGAGAGAAAGAGAAGTCGACGGGCACTCAGACTTGCTCCGGAAGAAACGCAGGAGGGGGGCTGGGGAGACGCCGAGACGGCGCGCAGCAGGTCGTGGGGGGCCTGGGCGCCGGCATGGGAGACGTGGGGTGCTCTTTGAGAGGTGTGCTTCTCCGGGTCACCTGGGCCCTGCGGCTTACCCAGCATGCATCTGGCCCGGGAGCGGCCTGCAGCCCAGCACGGCAGTCCCGGACTGCTCCTTTTCCGTCTCGGCCGGCAGGCTGTGGATCTGTGTCCATGGCTGGCCCGCTGGCGGGGAGAGGGCAGGGCCATGGGTGTGTCCAGGCCAGGCGCCTCTGGACCAGGGAGTTGTGGCCACTGGTTCTCACAGGAAAGGGAAGAGGCAGTGCACCTGCCCTCACCTGGGCTTATAGGAAAGCTTCCCACCCCTCCGCCCTCCCCCCCTCCCTCCCTCCCCCCTTCCCTCCTTGTCTCTGGTTCTGCCACAGCCCCACCCCTTTGGGCCCGCCCCGTAGCCTCTCTGGGACCCCCTTCCTGAGGGTCCTTGAGGGTCCCCAGCATTAGTCCAGCGGCTTCTTTGTGAGAGTGTAGTTGGGGGGGGCCCGCCCTGCCATCTCTCAAGCGCATTGCCCTCCTGACCCCAGGCTGCCCCAGGGGTCCCAACGGTGCAAGGAGGGATTAACCTGACTGGCTGGCCAGAGTGAACCACTTGCGCACCCCGTCCCCTTCTAGCCGGCCCCGGGGGAGCGGAGCTGGGCCGACACCGGTCTTCCGGTGCGTGTGCTCCGATGTCTGCAGGGTGGACGGCCAGCCAAGGTGCTGCTGTCCCTGTTGGGGGGCGCAGGGCCTGGAGTCACACGGGAGCTGCACCCAGTGCCCCCCTCCACCGCCCTCAGGGCTGGGGAGGGACCCGAAAGGCCGCTGAGCCAGGCTCTGCCCTCGGCAGAGGAAGCAGACTTCGCCGGCTGGTGGCTGTGCGAGGTCACAGAGTGTCTTCCTATTGCCACCGCCGTCTGCCGTCTGCCGTCTGCCAGACCCAGGCCGGCCCCCTCTGCCACCAGCGCCGGGAGGGGCTGCCCGGCTGCGCCTGTGTGGTGGGGCCTTTGCCCCGGTTCCTGATGCCCAGGGCACCCCTCCCTCTCCTGCCCGCCCCCCCAGCTCCTCAGCTCCAGCAGCCCTGGACTTTGAGCTCAACAAACACAGCTCGATTCTTCTTCCTTCTCTGCCGTGGCCCCCGAACCCCGTCTGCACTTCCTGTGTCTGCAGATGGGCCGGGATGGACGGACACCTTCCCCTCGGCCTGTGGGCTCTGCTGAAGTTTAAGCAGGGTTCGTCGAGGCTCTGGGTTGGCCTGGGGTGTCCTGTGGGGGGAACAGTAGTCTGGAGCCTGGTGTGTCAAACAGAATAAATTTATTTTTTAGAGTGAGAAAGAGAGGGGGGTGGGAAGAGAAAGAAAGAGAGAGAGAAGCATCGATGTGTTACTTATCTGTGCATGCATTGGGTGATTTTTTTTTGTACGTGCCCTGACTGGGGATTGAACCCGCCTCCTACAGGTATCAGGATGATGCTGTAACCAGCTGCACTACCCGGCCAGGGCGAACATAGATCAACAGCAGAAGAAGTATGTTGACCTTCACGGGCTCTTAGCGGGGTCCTTTTAGAGGGTCTGCAGCAAGCTCGACAGGTGTGGGTGGTTTTCTTTAAAAAAAAAAAAGATTTTTATTTATTTTTTAGAGAGGGAAGGGAGGGAGGGAGAGAGAGAGAAACATCAATGTGCGGTTGCTGGGGGCCGTGGCCTGCAACCCAGGCATGTGCCCTGACTGGGAATCGAGCCGGCGACCCTGTGGTTCGCAGCCCGCGCTCAATCCACTGAGCTATGCCAGCCAGGGCAGGTGTGGGTGGTTTTCTAAAGACAGAGCCCCTCGCCCTGGCCCCGTTCCTCCGAGGGTCCATGCCTTCCACAACGTCCACAGCCCCCGACGTGGAGGGAGGCCCCCGGCCCGCTGGGAGCCGGGGTGGCTGGGGGACGAGCTACTCCGGGGCAGTAACTGAGCGTCTCCCCATGGCCGGGGTGTGCAGCTCACCCCACAATGAAACTCGACAGTTGCCGGTGAAAACTCTTTCCCTCCTCCATCTGCTTAATATTTTTGTCCTCCCGCCCAGACCCCGTCTGCTCATTTCTGGGGTGGGGGGGCCCTCAGGGCTTCGGCTGCGCTTGGGCCTCCTCTGAGTGACCCCTGGAAGTCGAAGGGGCCCACCAGGCGCTCTGTGGAAACCCAAGGCCCAGGCGACCCCCGGGCCACCGGTGGGCGCTGACTAGAGGCGGGGGCCCTTCGGAACAGTGTGTGCAGGCTGCCCGGCATTCGGGTGGCACCTAAGGCGGCCCTTGAGGTTCCAAAACACTTTGCCACCAAGGGGAGACCCGTGCGCAGCCCCCAGCACATGCCGACTGGCCCCCGTCTGCCCGGGTTCGCCTGCTCCGGGTGCTTCCCGTAGGTGGCGCCATCCCGTCCCCTCGCCAGGGCTCACCCCTGCTGTGGCGCGTCTCGGAGTCCCCTGCCTTTTTGTGAGGACGCCCCTCTGGGAGGCGGGCAGCGCTGGGCCGGCCTCTTAGGACCTCTGGCCCCCGAGAGCAGTGTGGCTGGGGTGCAGTATATGTTGGTGTCCTGTGTCATTCCAAGAGCTCTTGGAGAGACCCCCAGCTTTGGACTCCTGCTGCACCCCGCGCCACCCCCCACGCGCATCCCCAGTATTTTCCAACTCTCCAGGAGCCAGCGCTGGCCTGCCGTTGAAATCCCCCGCGGCGTGGGCCGGCGTGGGTCACCGTCACACCAAGGCTGGTGTGCTGTTGTCCCTGTGGGGTCGGTCACTCAGCTGTGTGTTGACACAGCAGTGCCAGGGACAGCAGGTGACCACAGGAGGGGCTGCTCGCGGGGGGGGGGGGGGGTGTTGACAGCAGACCTGCCAGGTGTTTCTGCAGGTGGGGTCCCCGGTCACCTGTGTCGGGACCACACACGGGGAGGCTTGTTTTGAGAAAACAGCCTCCTGGGCCTCCTCTGTGCTGGCTGCCGCTGATCTGTCCCTCTGTCCCTCCCGGCCTGTCCGCCCCTCCCGTGGGTAGATCTGGGTGCAAGGCCCCCTGTTAGAACCGGCCAGCGGAGAGGACAGGGCAGCTAGAGGACAGGGTGGCCTGTCCCTGTCCCTGCGGCACAGCCTGGCGCTCTCTCCGCATCCCCTGACTGAGGCACCCTGTCTCTCCAGGGTCCGGGAACTGCTGCCCCTGCTGCTGTCCTGCACCCCACTCCCCCGCCTCTGTACATTGTCCCTGTATCACCCCTCCGCCAGGTGATGCTAATCTGAGTGCGTGGGCCTTTTCTTGTTATGCCTCTTATGTGGCGGTGCAGCCCGTCCCTGCCCAGTGACAGTGCCACTGCGGGGCCAGGAGCCTTCACCCCTCGGACCTCCAGCTCCTCCGAGCTGGAGGCCCCCGGCCCAGCAGGTCCCTGGTGTTCCCTGCTCCTTGGTGTCCACAGCCCGGACTGGACTCTCCTCTCCCGCCTCTGCCTTTTGGGGCATCCATCAGCGGAAGCCGAGTTTCCCGAACCCTCCCACCCCACAGTTTGCAGGTGAAACACACGTCTTCCCAGGGCGGGAAGGGAGAGGGCGGAGGAGGCCTGTTAGCTTTGGGAGGGGGACCCACCCTGGGGTCCCCTCGCACCCAGCCCCTCAGCTTCCTTCCAGGGTGTGGAGTCCTGGGCCTGTGTCCTCCCCACCCCCTGGTCTGTGCCCCAGGGGGGTGGGGTGAGTGCCCAGAGCTGGCTGCGTCCCTGCAGCTGGGTGTCCCTGCAGCTGCTCACACCCAGCGCTCTGGCTCCAGCCTCTGATCCTGTTCCGGGTTGCGGGCAGGGGAGGGGAAACCCGAGAAAGCTGCCCCCCCCCAACACTCAGCACGCCCTGGGAAGGGGGCGGCAGGTGGCAGGTGGGGGCCCAGCCTGGTGTCTGTGGCTCTTCCTGCCTTGTCCCAGTAGGGTCTCTCCTCCCTCCCCCCTTCCCCCCTGCCCCCTTCCCCCCCTGCCTGCCTTCTTAGGGAATGGACATGTTTCCGTTCAGAAAATCACAAAAGGGCCACTTGCTTCCTTCCCTCAGGGTATTTATTGTACTGAAATTCCTGGGCTTTGGTAAAACTGGATCGGTCAGAAATCTGTGGAGTCACGTGTTTATGGGAAACGTAGTCACGACCCTTTGTAACAGACTTTAACCGTTAGGAAGACACCCCAGCAGGGAGGGGTGGGCAGCAGGGAGGGCAGCCGGGCCGTCGGGGGCTCGGGGAGCCGCTGTCTCTGGACTCCGGGTACGCCTCCCCCCACGTTGCCACCTGGCTGTCGGCCTGGGGGCCCGCGGGCCAGCATCCGGGCCAGCCTGCGCTCCCCTGAGCCCCCCATCCCTGGCGGAGGGTGGTGGGGCCGGCCTGCACAGCCCGTTTGCAGGTGAGGTGTTAGCAGAGCCTGGCTGGGCCCCGAGCTGGCTGCGGCTGCGGCTGCGGCTGCGTCTGTCCTTCGAGGCACAGCAGACTGGCCTGATGGAAGAGGCCAGATGGCCCGCAAAGCCTGAAATAGTCACTGGCTGGCCTCGTGGTGTCCGCAGGGGACACGGGGCAGTGTCTGCAGATCAGCTCTGCTCCTCAAGACGGGTCGGGGGTGCCGTGGCACCTGGTGGGCCGAAGCTGGGGTCCCACCCTTCGACGGGACCAAACACACAGACTGTGCGGTTGCGGGGGGTGGGAGACCCTGGGGTGACGGAGCAGGCGGCAGGTTGGCTGCAAAGTGGATTTTTGTTTTTTTAGCGAGGAACGAACCCATGCGAATAGTGGGGGTTAGAGGGCCTTGGGGAGGCCGAGTCCTCACGGGGAGGGGGTTTGGTTGGGCCCAGTGGAGGCCGGTGGGGGGATGTCTCGGACCCCCGTCTGCACTGAGGCTAGGGAGTGGGGCCTGGGCGCTCAGTGGAGGGACCGCTGTAGGTTTCTCGGGGGGCGGGGGTGAGTGGGTCCCCCCTGCGCGCTGATTCTCCTGTCGGTGAATGAGAACGTTCTGAGAGCTTTTCAAAAGGCGAGGTGCCGCTTAGAAGCTTCCCTGGGCCGTTCCGGCAGAACCGGGGCTGAGGAAGAGCGGTTCCTTGGAAGCCCTTCGGGGCATGGGTGTGTCGGTGTGGCTGGGAAGTAGAGACAGACCCGACCTTGACCCAGAAACGGGAGGGTAAGGAGCTGGGGAGACAGCAGCACGTGCCAGCTGGGGGCTCAGAGTTCAAGGGTGAATGACAACAGCCCTGGCGCTGTCCCTCGGGGGACACGTGGCCGCACAGGAGACGTCTCCGGTGGTTTGGGGACAGGGATGCCACGGGGCTCTAACGGGCAGAGGCAGGGAGGCTGCCGTGTGCGGGGCGGCCCCACCCCGAAACTGTTCCTCCAGGGTGTTTGTCGGTGGTGCCAGGCCCGGGGGCCCTGTCTGGGGGCTGGTGTCACCCACACTCTGAAGAGGCAGAGCGTGTCACCGTCCCCATTTTACAGACGAGGACGTGGAGGCACCGAGAAGTTGAGTGGCTTGCGAGACTGAGGAGTTTCAAACTTGGGACAGAGCGAGACCGTTGATTAAGGGGAGGGGGCCGTCCAGGTGAGGGGGGTGGCTGTGGTCTGGATTGGTGGACTCCCCCAGGGAGAAGCGCAGAGGACCTGCGGCTGGCCGGAGCCGCACCCATCTGAGCCCAGCACGAGGCTGCGGGGCCCGCGAGTCCTCCTCCTGCGTGGGGACGGCGAAGGGGGTGGCCCTTTGACACGTGCCGCGTGCTCGCCTGGTCAGGCGGGTCAGACCGCCCTCCTGGCTCCGGTGCTGGAAGCAGAGGCCCAGAGAGGCTCAGTAACTCGTTCAAGAGCACACAGCCGGCGTGGCCCTCCATCCGACTCCAAAACGCCGCGTCTCCTTCTCTGTGCCACGTCCTCTCCCCAGTTTCGTGCCCCCTGCAGTCTGAGGAGGAGGCGGAGGACATCGGTGACACGTTAGTGAAACTTCACTAAGGATGGGGTGCGGACACGGAGGGCCGTGCCGGGGGACCAAGTGGGGCCTCGGGGACCAGAGCCGGGCCTTCCCGGGCCCGGGCGGTGGGGCTGGAGGCCGGAGGCTGAGCAGGTGGAGCTGCGGTGTCTTCGCCGTGGTGAGCGGTGAGCAGACACCCGCTGGTCCCCCAGGCGGCAGAGAGGCTCGGCCCACTACGGGGAAATGGCCTTTTCTTTCCTGGTCCGTGTCCAGAATTACTGGCTCTTCATGAATCCGTAAATGTGACATCCCGTGTCTGCAAGAAGGCACATGAAAATGCTGAATGCCGGGAACAGGCAATCTGGCCTCCACTGTGTGGCCTCCGGCCTGGGCCGTCCCTCATGCCCCCCCGCCCCAAGGCCAGCCCCCTCTCCTCCCCGGCAGAAGGTCCTGCTGCATCCCCACTGCTGTCACGCGGGAACCTCGTGTCTGGGGCTCTGCGTCTGTGGGGAGCCCCAGTGCCTCCCTGGCGCGCCCCTCGCCCTCAGCTTCCTCCAGCGGCTGGGATTTCCGTCTGGGGTTTCGCCTCTGCGTCCTCCTGTTTGAATTACCAGGTATTTCTTTCCTTGGTGCCAGTGCTGCTGCAGACTGGCTGCCCACCCCTCCCCCCCACCCCTCCAGAAGGACCTGGACATGGGTGCCCCCTGAGCTGCAGCCCGAGGGGGCCTGGCGCCTGCCCAGGTCTGCCCGCCAAGGAGGGGGCCCCTGCCCTCGCCGTCTACCCTGCCCCTCCCCTCTGGTTTTCCAACGGTCCCGGCACGGCCTGGATTCGCCGCTGCGTTCAGACAGTGCCGGCAGCTCAGTGAAAGTGGCTGTTTGAAGGCCCCAATTACGTGGTTGCCGCCGGGGAACGCCCGTGCAGGGCTGGCGAGAGCTCCGCGGCGGCGACGGTCTGGGTGCACGGCGGCAGGGGCGAGGTTCCCTGCTGCCCGCCGACACCTGACTCAGCCTGCGGGAACGTGGCCAGCCGCGATGGGCGGTGCCCTGCTTGTTGGGGATCTGAGGAGAGAATGTTCCGGAAGCGTGGAGGCGAGACCGCAGTTCACGTTAGAGGCTGTGACTCTCTGTGTGTGGGGAGCCTCACTTCCCTGTGCTTCTGGGAGCCCTGCTGGTGTGAGATGCAGCCGACGAGAGAGCGCTGGGGACACGCGTGATGGTGGGGGGGCAGCGAGGAGGAGAGGGGGGCTCCGAGAAGACAGACCTGTGTCCACACCTGTCCACTCTGGTCTCTGGGGCGGCCAGACCCAAGTCCCACAGAGTGGGCGGCTTAAGACAACAGAAATTCGTTCTCACGGTCTCCAGGCCAGGAGGCCAAGGTCAAGGTGTGGACTTAACCGTGGAGGTGGAATCCTGTGCCTTCCGCAGCTGCCTGCCGGGAGGGCAGAGGCGAGGCCCTTCGGCAGAAAGTGTGGGCTCCCTTCGCAGAAGGGGTCGGCCTGCCCCTCGCCGCCCCCCTCCCCAGCCCTGGGAACCCACTCTTAAACAGACAGAGAGCCGCTGTTTTTCTGGAAGGAAAAAAAAGAGTTTGGAGAAGTCAGTTCTTACCAGCGCCATGTCACCGAAGCTCTAGCGAGGTTATTTTTTTAAAGGGAGGACGCGGTAGAAAGACATTTTATTCAGTTGCCCTGAAGTTCATCTGGAAGAAGAGGATGGTCCGTGGGAACTGGTCCTTCCGCAGAGCCAGGCATGGAAAGACCCCCGTGGTGGTTACACAGGGGCTGTCGCCGGTCTGTAAACAGTCAGCGGGAGGCACAGCAGAGGCCAGAGTCACACCGGTGGCCGCACAGAGGTGTCCAGACAGCATCCCCTCAGCCAGGAGGGCACAGACTGTTCCGGAACGACGCAGGAGGAGCCGCTCTGCTCTGCGCCGGTTCTGTGCCGTTCCCCTGAGCGGCAGCGCAAACCCTTTGCGCCCTGGCGTCGGTGCTCCAGGCGCTGCCGAAATCCGGGAAAGCCGACGCGGCGGCTCATCGGGTTTCTCTCTCGGGGTGGCCCGTGAGCTCCCGGGCGAAGTCGCAACAGGAAGGTTGATGCCGTTGCGTCAGGGAGACTTTATCGACCTGGCGACTGGATTAGTGCTTGTAGGGGCAGCAGGGTTGGGAGGTGTTGGTAACTGAGAAGGTTGGATTTGAGACGGTCGTTGAGCAAAGCATCCCAAGCCACGGCCAGAGGGCAGGGAAGGAGAAGTGGCGGGTACGGGAGGCAGCTGCTGGCCCAGGTCGGGGGAATGTGGATCTGGAATGTGAATCTGTTCCGCTGCCCACCCTGGAGGGCGGCAGAGCCTGGGGTGAACCGCTAGGGAACTGTGGGGAGTGGGCGGGCGCTGCTGGGGAGGGCAAGAACTTGCCACCATGTCCCAGGAGGCCGTCTGGCCCTGCCTCCTGCCCCACGAGAAGGTAACCCCTGAGACAGCGACCCCGATCCCTGTGGCCACCGCCCCGCCTCCTGCAGACGGCAGCACACGGCCGGGAGCTGCTGTCCTCTCTCGGCTCCTTGGTCAGTGTCGATGGAGTGTACAGGTTTGTGACCGGTTTCCTGCTCTGGAGATCCTGGCCAGCAGCTCGTGGGCCTGGTCGAGAGGAAAGGAAGGCCTTCCCTCGCTCCGCGAACCTGTTGGTCACTTGCTCTGTGCGGCGCCACCGGGTCCTCCGAAAGCGGGCGGTGAAGCCGGCCAGTGGAGAGGCAGCCCCAAACCTGGGAAGTGGGGAAGGACGGCCCAGGAACCGGGCCCTTGCCCAGTCTTCTGTCCTAGGCGGTGCCTGAGGCATGTGGACAGCGTGGCTTGGTGCGTCCGGGGTCCGAGGGACACGTTGGCTGTTCTCGGCTGTCCCATGGGTGGGCTCGGTCCCGCTGGGGGCCTCGCATGGGCTGTGCTCAGCCTCACGTGCCTTTACGTTTCAGCGGCCCCTGCCGAATACCCTGCCACGGTATTAAATTCCCGTCTCGAACTTGGACCCCAGACACGGCCCGTGTGTACATCGTCATAGGGAATTGTCCGTGGATCGGGCTGCCCTGGGCCCTAGAAGCCGCCCGGCCCCGCGCAGGCCTGTGTTTTATCTGCGTCTCCTGAGCGAGCCTCAGGGAGAACCCCTTCTCACAAACACCGAACGAGCCTCAGTTTCCCCATCTGTACAGTGGGTGGCGCCAGCCGGACCTGTGCCTCGGAGTGGCATCTCAGCCAAACTTTGAAAAGAAGTTTTAGTTGAAGCATGTGTCCGTCTGTCTGGCCGACCGACTGGCGCCCTCTTTACAGGGATGAAAGGCTGCCTCCCAAACAGCCAGCTGCCTGCAGCACACTGAACTGGGCTTGAAAGGAAACACTAAATCATTCGGGATTTATTTTTCTCTTAAGAACCACAGGAAATCGGTGACTGATGTTTGGCAATCACAGGTCCTTCGAGGGCTGAGGTCTTGCAGCCTCAGGGACCACGTCTGGCGGCTCAGCCCTCGGGGGCTGCCCCGGCCTGGCCCGGCCCCGGGTGAGTGACTGTCAGAACTCCTGCGGGCACAGTCACGCTCCCTCCTTCTCGTCTCCGGCCGGGGGCCAGGAGTGGTTGAGGTCAGGGCCGATCACGAGGCCCTGCTTCCCAGCCTGTCTGCGGCCAGCTGTCTCTCTCCCGGTGGGCTGGCCCTCCCCTGTGACTCGGGCGCGGGGGGGGGGGGGGGGGGGGGGGCAGATAACCACAAGCCGCCAAACCCATGGTAACTGAGCAGGTGACATGCCACCCATTGTGGGGGAGCCTTTGAACAGCAGGGCGCTGGGCAGGGGAGGGGCCTCCGCCCCCGGTGTACGTGGTGCAACAAACCCAGCAGACTGGTGGAAACCCCGCCCTTTTCGCTGTTCTTGGCGTCAGCTTCCTGCATGTGGTTGTCCCAGTCAAGTGACAAGCCGTGGGGGGAAGGGCCCAGGACCTGCACCCCCCTGTGTCTTTGGTGGCACCCAGTGCGCTGGGGGACGCCGAGTGCGCTGTGTGAACGAAACGGCGACACCAGACACCAGCGCGGGCCAGGCCCTGAGTGTGCTCTGGGGAAAGGTCAAGATGGGGACACCCAGTGTCCCAATTCCAAGGAGACGGTGTAGTGAGGGGACCGAGGCGGCCGCGGCAGAGCCACCACGGTGGTGATGCTTGGGGTTAAAGCAGTGAGCGTCCAGGACAGCTGACCGGGGCGTCCCGGGAGAGCTCGGGCAGGAGATGGGGCCCCGGGCGCAAAGGCACCACGTGGCGGGGTCCCTCTGGAATGGGTGGGTTTGAGTGCAGCAGAGGTGTGGAGGCCTGCTGGGTTTTCAGGAGGGAGGGTAAGGAGGAAGACAGAAGTCTGGGAGGTGGCCAGGGGGTGCCCTGGGGCCAAGCCGAGGCCACCAGAGCCGTGTCGGGCTCGTGCATGGGGCATGCCGGAGAAGGCGTGAGGCGGCATGTGGGGGGCTGGGAAGACACGCCAGGATGCGCCAGGTTGCCTTCTGCAGTCTGAGGGGCGTCTCCTACGGCTGTTGACTTCACCCGAGGTGACGATGGCCTGGGCCTGGCATGGGGATGCCCCCACTGCTGGACGTCCAGTCACCCTCGGGAGGGAGGCCTGGGAGCAGGAGGCGGGGCCCCAGAGACTCTCCCCGTGCCCCCTGACCCCCCCCCCAGCCCTCGGGTTCTCCAGACCCGGAGCTTCTGACTCGGGCACTGGCTGGTGAAAACCTCCCATGTCACTGTGCCACCTGCCAGCCACCGCCGTCCCCACGGTCAAACCAGAGAGCGAGGAGCGCCCCAAGTGTGGGCACGCCCCGGCCCCAGGGCCCCTCCCACAGACCTCACAGAGCCCACGGGCAGCTTCCAGCTGCCAGCCTGGGGCAAGCAGATGGGGGCTTGACAGTGTGCGTGTGGCACCCGGACCCTTCACCCTCTGGGCGTTCGGGTCTCTCTCTCAGGCGCCCTTCTTTGAACACACAGGTGCTCTCACCTCCGTGCTGTCCGCTGTCTGGACAGAGGCCTTGTTCCTAGAAATCCATGCTCAGCAGCTGCTGGCTGAGCTGATGTGGCGCATGGCTCTGCACTCGGACCTCAGGGCTGTACCCAGATGGCCTACTGGGGGACTCCGCACGGCCGCTGCTGCCCCCCCAAACGGAACTTAGTTGTTGCACCGGTGTGGAGTGCGCTCCAGACCCACTGGTGTCTGAGGCCAGCGAGTCCTGAGCCCTCCCACGGGCCACAGTGGGGCCAGTTCGTCTCGTGCTCCAGGTGGGCTCAGGAAGGTTCTAGAGGAGAGGCTTCTGTGGCTGGGAGGGAAAGTCCCCCGGGGGCAGGGGGGGGCAGCGGGGAAGGGCTGAGTCTCTCTGTGCCCGCTGGTCCTCTCTTGTAACCGGAGCCCGTGCCTTCCCTGCCAAGGGAGGGACAGCCTGGAAAGGGGACACCAGTCACGTGCTGGCTTTTCCACTTGGGTTATTGCCCAGGCCGGTCAGGTCAAGGGTCAAGAGGCGGAGAGAGCCGGGGCACTGTGGAGGCTGCGGGATCCGCACCCCTGCAGGGGCGTACAGATGGGGGTGGAGGAAGAGGCGTTGGCGTCTAGAGACCCCCAACCCTCCTTCCTCCTGGTCTCGGTGGGACCCTGTGAAGGCCAGGTGGGCCCCACAGCCGCTGCCTGGCCGGTCAGGAGCCCGGGCCGTGGGGGCTCTGTTCAGTGGGGCTGCCCGCCGGAGGACACATCAGCCGGGGAGAGGTGTTTTCGGTGACTCTGGTCCCCTGGGACCCGGCTTTGGGGAGCGAGTGAGGAACAGACTCAATGGCATTTCTGCCGACAGAGCTGGTGACTCAGATCACCAAGAATCGGCCAAAACTGGAACTTTCTTTTTTAACCCCGGGGGACATGTGACGCACGAACATGACCCTCCTGCTCCAGAGACCAGAGTCACACGTGAGAGTGAGTCACCCCAGCAAGGCAGAGACAGAGCCCGCCAGCCGGCTGCACGCCCAACTCTGTCCGCTCCGGCTCAGGGCGGGGCCGCCGCAGGAGCTGACCTGCAGGTCGCCCCCTACCCCCCCAGGGCCCCGGGGTGGGCCTTCTCCCCGCCAGAGACGCCCGTGATCTTCTGTGTTCCTATTGCGCCTGGGACGAAACGTTGGCAGACAGGCCCCCACAAGACTGTTCTGTGCTTCTGCCCCCCCACATGACTGTTCAGGGGGCACAGTGGGACCCTGGATGGACCCGGAGGCGGGGCGATCATGCTGAGAGCCTGCGTGCGGTTCCCACCTTGCCACCGGGGTCTGGACGCGGCCCCCCCTCTGTGTGCCCGACAGTGTTCTCCGTGCAGGGGCCAGTCTCCAGTGCCTGGGGCGCAGCCGCGGGCAGGCTCTTTCCTCTCCCCACGAAGCGGCTTTTCTGCCGGAAGAGGAAAACTCATCGGCGGTGAGCAGGCCCAGGTCAGCGTTCCTGCCCCCTCCGGGCTGTGGGGGCGGGGATGGGGTGGCCTTCTGGCCTGGCCTGAGAGCCAGCGCTGGCCGCCACCCTGACCAAGGGAGCCTGCACTGCACACTGTGCCGGACGGGTGGCCGACCCCCTGGGGCCAGCAGGGAAGTCCATTTTCTGGTGGGCACGCCCAGACTCGGAGGCCGGGCCACCCGGGGAAACCCACCCGTGTGTCAGCATGTCTGCAACTCAGTTCCGGCGGAGGGTGGGATTACTGAAGTCAGCCTGCTGCGTGTGATCATGTCACATCAGCCTCCAGCAGTGGGGGGGGCACATGACACTTGGGGAGATTTAAACACACAGCCCGTCAACCCGCTGCGCTGGGCACAGCCTTCTCCCGGCGGAAGGAGACTCGGGCCCCTGATGTGGCCACCGTCGGGGCCCGGGGCCTTTGGGAGACACGCTGGGACACCACTGTCCAGGGCACACAGGTGGCCCGCATCTGTCCACCCTGCACTGCGTGGTGTGTGACCAAATCTGCCGTGTGGAAGACACCTCCACACACTGCAAAGGCGCCGGCAAGATTCAGGTCCATGGGGCAAGTATCTGGACTCATAGAAACATCCGGAGGTTTGGGGCTGATTAGCCGGACGGTGGCGACTCCGGGGTGATTACTGTCGTCTTCCTTGCAGTGGACCCCAAGTTCCGTTTGAGCCCTTCGACCCGAAGTCCGCCTGCCAGTCTGAGTGCCACCCCCCCCACCCCATGAAGTGGTTCACCCCGAAAGTGTGTCTGCTGCTCGGTCACTGCCTGCAGAGGCCCCTTGGTCACCCGGTCACACTCGGCCGGGGTGGCTGGGGCGTCGCTTGAGGGCTGACTGTGTGTCTCCGTAGCTGGGTCTCAGACCCGCCTGCTTTTTGGAAGGTCGTCTCCGCAGGAGTGTCCTGAAAACTCCTGTGGACACCTAAGAGCCTGGCGGCGTACATGGCCTTGGGGGGAGGGGCCTCTGGGATCCGTGTCTGGTGGCACAGGGACCCCCGCCACCCTCTCCCAAGGACACAGGCGCCCGAAGGGTCTCAGACGCGTTGGCTTTTCCTTTCTGTCTGATGTGACTGTTTCGTGGGTCAAGGTGGAAAATAACTGGGTGTAGTAACTACAGAGTTTGGAGAGATCTGGCCTGACCCTAGATAGCTCCACAACACAGAGCTCCTCCACGGTACGATCGCCCGGAATCTTACAGAAGCCAGAGCTAGCCTCCTCAGCGGCCAGCAGGGGCTTCGGGGCCAGGCAGCGGGCGTGGACCTGTTTCCCTAGCCACCCCGGTGCCTCGCACCTCGGCCTCTGCGGGTGCACCGGGGGCCCAGGGCCTGGAGGGGTCAGCTCTTCCTCCTCCGGGATTCGACACCCATCAGGGCTCCCGAAGGGGAGCCCTTGTCAGTCTGAGTGCTGGGTTCAGGGGCCACTTGCCAACTGTGCAGGAACCCGGCCGTGCCCACGTGTGCTGGGAGGGGTCAGAGCGCCTGGGCGCCTGAGTTTAAGGCTCCGAACAGGCTTTCCATTCACGGGGAGACACACCCTCACACCCCGGCGCGTGTCTGGGAAGGCGGGTATAGTGCTTAATTCTTGTAATGTTTTACTGCAGACATGTGAACCGTGTGCAGAAATAGGGAAGTGGTAAAGATAATAAATGAAGTAGGAAAACCGTAAATAAGTTGGGGAAACAATATATGGTAAGTACACTGATGTAGTTGCGTACTTATCAGTGCGCCTAAGTGTGTCTGTGGCAATAGTGCAGTGTTTTGTAAAATACAGCGCCCAGTCATTCCCCCCGACATTACTTCGGTAATAAAGCGAGGACCGATTGGAAGGGTGCGGTACGTGAGCTCACGAGGCTTGAATTTGAGGCTGGAGGCGGGGACGGTGACTGCGTGCGGGTGTGCGGCCCGCGGGCGAGTCGCTCGGGTGTGCAGGGCCGTGCGGAGCAGGGCGGAGCAGGGCGGAGCAGAGGGAGGCAGGAGAGGTTTTCCGGGGTGGCGGGGAGCGCGTTCTGGCAGCAGGAGCTGGAGTGGGGCCCGCCGGAGAGGCGGAGCCTGAGCGAGATCCTGGACCTGCTGGGGGCGGAGCTTGTGGGTGGAGCTTAACAAACCGGAAAGGTTGCCTGGAGTCTGTCTGAGAGCAGCTGCGGGGCGGGGCGGGGGGAGTGGCCTGAGGGCAAAGGACAGCCTCTGCGAGGCCTGCTGACCCCTGCGCGTTTGGAGAGACCCCGGGAGAACATGGCAGCGCCTGCTGCCCTCTCGGCGGGGCGGGGGACTCCGGGCGCCCTCCACACCTGGCTCCGGCGTTGGGGGAGGTGCGGGGCTCCCCCCCCCCCGCGAACGCTCACCTGCCGGCATCTGCTCTAGGAGGTGCTACGTGGAAGGGACCCGCCAGGCTTGGTCCCGCAGGGCCGGCTGCCCTCCTCCTTGCTGTAAAATAACATCTCCAAGTGGTGACGGCGCCCTGCACTCACCGAGAAGGGGCGGGTGGACGCCGGCACTGTCGTTTACGGCCTGTCTCCCACGGCCACCGGAGACACAGCCGCCACTCCAGACTTCCCACGGGGGACAAAGCAACCCTCTCTCGGAAGACTGGGTGCACAGCTGGCTCACCTGGCGGTGCAGTTAGCGGCTCACCTGGCTCTTGGCGGGCAGCCCCGGTGAGGGCACCTTTGTGTTTTCACAAGGACAGCAGAGCTCCCACAACCGCAGCAGAGCTCCCACAACCGCTGACCCTTCCTGCCTCCCCACTGGCCCTGGGCCGTAGCCGTGTTCCCCCATCGACAATGAACAGAAACGGTGGTCAGCCCCTAAAAACTCTGGGGTCTGTGGTTTGTCCTGCCTGCACCCAGGGGAGGCGGAGGCCAAGGATCTTGTCCCTCTGACGCGTTTCCCTCCCTTCATCTTGCCGACTCCCGGCCCCTCCGGGTGCTCCCTGGGGAGCCGTCTCAGTGTCCTGTCCGTGCCCCGGCGAGCCGCTGGCCGGCACCCTCCCAGCCCCAGGTGGCCAGGCCCCACCCGGACTCTGCCCACTTCACCTGCTGAGGACGTGGCTGTCCGTGCAGGACTCTGAGGACAGTGGGGCTCTTCCCGATGTCTCTCCTCTCCTTGCCGCCCACCCACGTTCCCCGCCCTCAGCTGCCTCAGTAACTTTCGAAGTTGAGGCCATCGCTGCAGCCAGCACGCTCTTTCTTGGCCATCGGGAGCCTCCCCGGGGCCCCCAGGGCTGAGGCTAAACCCCGCACCAGGACCAGGGCTGCGGACGCCCCTGCTTCAGGGACCGCAGCCATCGAGCCCACTCCTCATTCCAAGCACGCCTCGTGGGTCATGAACTCCTCACACAGATCCAGTTGGGACAGGGCGCTCATCACCCGTGTTACAGATGGGGAAACTGAGGCTTAGAGGGGCACATTGTTCACACAAGGTCGTCCTCAGCGTGGGTGCCGGCCTGCGGCTGCTCACTGCCCCCCCCAGCCCTAGGGGAAGGGGTGGTAGACGGGCCTCCAGGTCCCCCTGATAGGTGACGGTGACACACGGGTCAGAAGCTGCATTCATTTCGAGGTGTCTCGGGGTGGAGCAACAAGGGGCCTCACGCTGGGTTGCAGGAACCCGGTTCCATTGGGGTGGAACCCGCCTGCACGCAGTTTGCCCTGCGGGCCCAGCTGTGCTTGGGCGGGGCCAGCCTTGGGGTGTCCACCTGTGCCTGTGTGGGAGCCTCGTCTGTGTCCCCAGAAGTCCCAAATGCCATGCGTCCCTCCCAAGACAAGCTGAGGCCCCGGGAGGGAGTCCTGTGTTCCCTCCCACAGGAACGCCCCGGCTCGCTTAGCGACGGCGCCCCGGCCCAGTCAAGGGAGGGTCTCACAGACACACCTCATGTGTGCAGATGGACCCGTGTGTCTATTTTGTTTATGAGTGTTTGTGTGCGCTCGGGGTCCGGGGAGGGTGTAAGGAGCGTGCGGGCAGGGAGCAAGCGAGGCCCTGGGGCCGGGGTGGCTGTTCCCACAGAGGAGCCAGCCACTGCCTGGGTCGGCGGGGGCGCCGGCAGTGCGGCCTGCGCAGACCCCGGGCTGCCCTCCTGTGTGGCTGGAGCGAAGGGTGAGCGGGGTGCGGGGCCAGCTGCTCGAACCCCCGTGCACAAGAGCGGAGGGCGCCACAGTGGCCGGCCGGCCGCTCCGCTGGGCCGTGTGTGGCGGGGGCCTGCTCCCCACCCCGGGGCCACCGTCACTGGCATGGCCTCTGGAAGGAAGAGGGTGCCCCTCCCACAAAGCTGCCCCTTCGCCCACGTTTCGCCTGCTCAAGGACATTGTTTTTCCTCTGCTTTCAGGGAGAAGCACGTGGCACGGTCGGCACCCCGCGCGGGCGGCATGGCCGCCTGAGCCAGAGGCCTTAGCCGCTGCTGGCGAGACCGACCGGCGGACAGCGATGGCGCCGTAGAGCGTCGGGATGGCAGCCCAGCGGATCCGCGCCGCCAACGCCAGCGGCCTCCCCCGGTGCAGGTCCGAGGGGACGCTGATCGACCTGAGCGAAGGATTTTCGGAGGCGAGCTTTAACGATGTCAAAGGTGAGCTCCCAGGGACAGGCCTGGGGCCCAGGGCTCGGGGGCTGCCCTGGCCACGTTCCGGTCAGCATGTCGCCGTGTTACCAGTGCGGCCCGGGGACAGTGACCGCGTGTCCTGTCATTTCTTGGGCGTGTGGGGAAGTTGGTTTGGTTTGAGTGCTCCCGTTAGTAATGAGACTTGGTACAGAATATCTTCCTTTTCTCTTGTCGTGCGTTTTGGTGACGCTGGGACCGGAACGCTGGTGTCACTGAGGACGGGGGGTGGGGGCTGGGTTGCTGCAGGCTCTGGAGGAGGGAAGGGGGTTGGGGGGGGTGGGGTAGCAGTCCAGTCCAATGGCGTCACCCAGGAAATGCTGTAAGTCTTGCAGGACCCATGACGTCAGCCACAGCTGCTGACTCTGCCGGGGTAGCTGACAGCAGCCATTGAAGAGAGCAAACAAACGGAAATGGCTGTGTTTGAATAAAACTTTATTGACAAAAACAGCCGGGGGATGTGGTCCAGGGGCCGTAGTTTGCCGGCCCCTGGTTTAGAGGCGGCCCAGGGTCCCAGCGCCGTGTGCACATGGGTCTCTCTAACCTCCACCCAGAAACCGGGCTGATGAGAACGCCTGTCTTCTGGACACCAGGGGTGATACTGGTGGGTGGTCTTCTCCCTAGAAGCCCGCCCCGACCTCGCTGGGCCACGGTCAGTGTCGCTGTGAGCTCTCCGGGTGCCGCACGCCCCTCCACCCCCACCCTCACCGCCGAGAGCTGACTCTCCCGCGGCCTTTGCCGCATTCTGTTGAAATCGCTCGGCGTGCAGGGAGCTGTGTCTTTGCCTGTGTACCTGTGGCCCGCGGCACAGACCCAGCCAAACACACCATCCCCGCCCCGACCCCTCTCCCAGACAAAGTCCTGGTCCTCCCCCGATGTGCAGAGAACCACACCACGGAATCGCTTCTCCTTCCACTCCCTTCTCTCTCTCCTGCTGTGTTCTCCGCTGCTGCTTCCTCCTCCTCCTCCTCCTCTCCGTGCTCCCTGCCACGCCCCGGACTTGGCTTTGAATGCCCTCTGAGCAGAGACTGGCCGAGGGGATCGCGAGGGCCGTTAACGAGAGCAGCGGCGTTGCCGGCCGGCGCTGTGACTCACTGGACATTCGTTTCTCGTGGGCTGGGAGTGGGCGTTCTTTTTCACGTGAGCCCAGCTCGTCTCGGGGAAAGCTGGGAAGTGTGAGGTTTCGGTCAGGGTTGAGGGGCAGGGAGCTGATTGTTAACCACCAGTGAGAATCTGGGAGGAGCTGTTATTCGTAAAAGAACAGCAGTGCATGCGGGGAGGATGACAGGCAAGGCAGCTGAGATGTGAGTAGGGGCTGGGGCGTGTGCGTGTGTGTGTGTGTGTGTGTGTTGGGCGGCGGGGGGCAGAGACCCCCCGGACTCACTCTCCAGGGTAGTGTGGGGCCCGGGCTGCATCCCACAGCCCAGCAGCTGCACACACCTGCACGTGGCAAACAGGCCTCCAGGTGGGAGGGGATTCCAGCCCAAACCTGTGCTGGGAAGTCTGCGGCTCCCGGCGGATGCCTCACCTGCCAAAGACCCGGGGCAGGGGGGTGGGAAATGCATTATCCAGTGTGCCGAACCTCCCGACGCCCCGGGAGCTTTTCAGTGTTAAAATCCAGGTGGCTGAGGACCTGGGCGGCACTTCCTGAGCTCATCGAGCTGGAATTCAGTGGGGACGTCCCTGCACCCGATGGGGCGGGGCCCCAGCCGGGCGTCCCGGGGCGCTCTGGCAGGTGACGGATGGAGGGCCCCTTCCAGAGGGGGCTCACGCGACTGCCCACTCCCACGAGGCGCCCCGTGGGAAGGAGCCTGACCCTCGGGTGGGATCTATTACTGTAGCCCTCTGAGGAGAGTGCTTAGAATTTCAAGTAAAGCCGTTGTCCTTCTTCCGTCTGGTGAGGCTGACGCGGTCATTCGCTCTGATGTGTTTTCTTCGGCTATGCACAAAGCCACCCTAATCGCTTTGCTTTTTAATTTAAAAAATGTGGCTGTCAGGGAACGATTCTGGGGGGGCACATTATAGGGTTGTAACCTTTGAGGGATTCTAACAAGACTTGAATAGCTCGCAGGCTTTCTTTAATTTTCATTTGGTTTTCATTTTCATGTGACGTTTTCATTAGGTGTGTCAAAAAAACAGAAATGGTTTCTATTTTCCTGGAGCCCGTGGCCGGACAGCGGCAAAGTGGGAGAGACGGTCTTATATTATCTCTGGCCCCAGACCGACCCTTCTCCCTCCCCCCACCTCCCCTTCAGCCGCCTCCCTTCCGAGTTCAGGGTGGTTTCATACTAGAGGGCACTCCCAGACAGAATTCGGACTCTGCCTTTGGTCCTGACCTTGACCCAGTGGCCTAGACAAGGCCTCTGTTGTAAGCAGACAGGAGAAGATGATCCGTGATTCTGCACATATGTGTTTGTCGAGCACCTGCTGTGTGCTGGGGCTTATACCCGGAGGGGCCCTGGAGCCCTCCTCCCCACCAGGAGCAAACAAAACAGATACCCAGGGTGTCTGGTGTGTCGGTTGGTGACAAGGGCCGTGGAGAGAAGCGCAGCGACGAGGGAACGCTGAGGTTGGCTGTAAGGAAAAGTCCGACAAGCCCTGGTCCTGTGGCTGAGCCTCGTTCCACTGAGGAGCCCTTCAGGGGCACGATTTCCTGTGATCCCCACCGGGGCCCGCTGGAGAAACACACCTGTCTCCATCGTGACGCATCTCAGGCACTGGGGCTCAGAGAGCTTCTAGAAGCCCGGACGGAGAGCCCAGGCCGAGTGGCCCCGCAGCCAGAAGCCCCCGGCCCCCAGGCGGGGAGGGCCGAGGGCGGCAGTCCTGGAGGCCAGCTGCGCTTTCTGGCAGACACACCTGCCCCTGTCACCTGGTTCCTGCAGGTAGCCCACACCTGCTGCCGTGGACTCCGCCCAGGAGAGGCAGTCAGATTATTCCTTATTCCTTTCACAGGAGGGGGAGGGGAGCGGTGGGAGACGGCTTTCTGGAGGCCGGCTCAGGAGAAGAGAAGGCCCGTTGGCTTCATCACACGCCCCTGCAGTCCAGCTGGGAGTGCAGGGGTCCTTGCTTGTTTATGACGCGGCGTAGAAACAAGTTTCCTTTGTCCCGTTGTCTGTTTCGGGGAGGCAGAATGTGAGCAGACTGCAGAACGAGGCCCGTTCGGGGGGTGGGGGGGGAGGCTGATTTCCATCGGAAGGAACCTCGGGCCCTGAGTGCACTCCGCCCTGTAGAGCAGGCGGATAAACCACGCAGATGTGAAACCATCCGTGTTTTTTTTTTTCAAAGCCACTGGTTTCGGTGGCTTCGTTTGCCCTTCCCACTGCTGTCCGCTGTGCTGACACTCAAAGTCGGATGCCTAGAGCCGTGAATTCTCGGAGTCACCCTTCCCAGGGTCGGGGTTTTTCAGGCCGCTTCCACCGTTGCTCAGGGACGATGTGACCCCTGCCAGCCACACACCGTTGAGCTTCTTTCCACCGTGTGTGCGGGAGGGACCGTGCAGCGGTGGTGTCGTTCCGAAGGGTCGGTTCGAGGGGGTTGGAAGGGAGAGAGGGCCTGAGACATCTTCTGTCACGGGAAGGGTTAGATGAAGGACGGGTTCGCCTTGGAAGGAAGAGGGGGGCACCTTCCGTGTGGCGGGCAGAGCGTGGACTCGGCTCCTGCCCACGAGGGGCCCTCCCGGGGCTTTCCCACGGCCAGGCCACTGGCCGAGGGGTCGCTGAGCACAGACCGTCTCTGGCTCCCGAGGAAACCCCCCCTCACTGTCCCCTCCTACTCTGGCCGAGGGCAGTTTCCCCTCTGCGCCCCCAGGCTCTCTGGCCAGACTCACAGGTAGGTAGACGTTGGACAGTAGCGGAAGGAGAATTTAACTGCGTGCGTATGGGGGCCCCCTGAGACTGGGAGGCCAGGCAGTCAGGCAAACAAAGGCTTTTGTGCCCCGCTGAGGTAAGGAGGGGTGGGGGTGGGGGCTTCCAAGGGGAGGGAGATGACTCACAAGGAGGTGGGGAGAGCGTGGCGGACAAACGAGTGTTTTCCCCGCCGTGCGGAGACACTGGGGCAGGAGTCTGTGTCTCAGGGCCCCTGGGAGGTCGGTGTAGTCCTCTCTGGTGATGGCTCTCTTCCCGGAGCGAGCCCTCTGTCTGAATTCTTGTAAGCAAGTGAGGAAGACGGAAAACAGCTCCTCCCGAGTGGTGGGGGCCTCGGTGGTCTCCTGGTCGACCTAATCCTCGCGCCAAAGGGGGGCGCCTTGTGGGGCAGCCTGCCCTTCACCTCACCACCTCGCCGAGTTTCCGATCGCTCAGTGGGATCAAGAACAGTTCCACTCAAACCGGATGTTTGACACCGGGACAGGTGGCCGTTCCTGGTGCTGATTTGCACTTCTGTGGGTGGTGGCGTGTGTCAACCCTGGACACCAGGTGTCTGACACCGGGACAGGTGGCCGTTCCTGGTGCTGATTTGCACTTCTGTGGGTGGTGGCGTGTGTCAACCCTGGACACCAGGTGTCTGACACCGGGACAGGTGGCCGTTCCTGGTGCTGATTTGCACTTCTGTGGGTGGTGGTGTGTGTCAACCCTGGACACCAGGTGTCTGACACCGGGACAGGTGGCTGGGTGTTTCTCGGGCCCCTAGTCTCTCCCCGGTGCGGGCGGCCCCCCGGGCCCGGCCCTCACCCTCTGTCCCGTGTCCCCTGCAGTGCCTTCCCCCAGTGCCTTGCTGGGAGACAACCCCACGCCCTTCGGGAACGCCAAGGAAGTGGTGGCCATCAAGGACTACCGGCCCAGCAACTTCACCACCCTGAAGTTCTCCAAGGGCGACCACCTGTACGTGCTGGACACGTGCGGCGGCGAGTGGTGGTACGCCCACAACACCACGGAGATGGGCTACATCCCCTCCTCGCACGTGCGGCCCCTGAGCTGCCGGAACTCCACCCTGAGCGACAGCGGGATGATCGACCTGCTCCCCGACAGCCCCGACGAGGCGGCCAGGGAGTTCGACGCGCCCGGGGGGTGGACGGATGACCAGAAAGGGTCCGGCAGGACCCACAGCAACAACCCTTTCTGGAACGGGGCCCAGACCAACCCGTTCCTGAACGGGCACCTGCCGGTGGGGCCCAGCGTGGAGGAGCTGGCCCCCAAGAGCACCGTGGACTTGCTGCTCTTTGACACGGGCCCGTCCGCCTTCACCAATGGCGGCTCGGCCGCCACCAACGGCCCCGGCCCCGGCTTGGACGGGCCGCCGGCCGCCGATCAGCTGCTCGCCGAGGGGCCCGCCAGGCGGGACAACCCGTTCTTCAGAAGCAAGCGCTCCTACAGCCTGTCGGAGCTCTCCGTCCTCCAAGCCAAGTCCGACGCGCCCGCCTCCTCGGGGTTCTTCACGGGCCTGAAGTCCCCGGTCCCCGAGCAGTTCCAGAGCCGGGAGGACTTCCGGGCGGCCTGGCTGAGCCATCGGAAGCTGGCTCGGTCCTGCCACGACTTGGACTTGCTGGGCCAAAGCCCCGGGTGGGGCCAGACCCAGGCGGTGGAGACAAACATCGTGTGCAAGCTGGACAGCTCGGGGGGCTCCGTGCAGCTCCCCGACACCGGCATCAGCATCCACGTGCCCGAGGGCCACGTGGCCCCGGGGGACACCCAGCAGATCTCCATGAGGGCGCTGCTGGACCCGCCCCTGGAACTCAACAGCGACAGGTGCTGCAGCGTCAGCCCGGTGCTGGAGGTGAAGCTGAGCACCTTGGAGGTGAGGACCGTCCTGGTCCTGGAGATGACGGTGTCGGCCGAGGTGAAGAGCGACATGTTCAGCAAAAGCACGGTGGGCCTGCAGTGCCTGCGGAGCGACCTGAAGGAGGGGCCCTATGTCCCCGTCCCCCTCACCTACAGCTACGGCGACACAGTGCAGGTGCACCTGGACAACCTGGAGCCCTGCATGTACCTGGCCATCGTGGCCCACGGCCCCAACATCCTCTACCCTTCCACCGTGTGGGACTTCATCAACAAGAAGGTCACCGTGGGGCTCTACGGCCCCAAACACGTCCACCCATCCTTCAAGACGGTGGTGACCATCTTCGGGCACGACTGCGCCCCCAAGACCCTCCTGGTCAGCGAGGTCCCCCGCCAGGCCCCCAGCCCCGCCCCGGTGGCCCTGCAGCTCTGGGGCAGGCACCAGTTCGTCCTGTCCCGGCCGCAGGACCTCCAGGTCTGCGTGTTCTCCAACATGACGCACTACGAGGTCAAGGCCAGCGAGCAGGCCAAGGTCGTGAGGGGCTTCCAGATGAAGCTGGGCAAGGTGAGCCGCCTCATCTTCCCCATCACCTGCCAGAGCCCCGGCGAGCTCTCGGACTTCACCCTGAGGGTGCAGGTGAAGGACGACCAGCAGGCCATCCTGACCCAGTTCTGCGTCCAGACCCCCCAGCCGCCCCCCAAAAGTGCCATCAAGCCGTCCGGGCAGAGACGGTTCCTCAAGAAGAACGAGGTCGGCAAAATCATCCTGTCCCCGTTTGCCGCCACCACCAAGTACCCCACCTTCCAGGACCGCCCCGTGTCCAGCCTCAAGTTCGGCAAGTTGCTCAAGACCGTGGTGCGGCAGAGCAAGAACCACTACCTGCTGGAGTACAAGAAGGGGGACGCCATCGCCCTGCTCAGCGAGGAGAAGATCCGGCTGAAGGGGCAGCTGTGGACCAAGGAGTGGTACATCGGCTACCACCAGGGCAAGGTGGGCCTCGTGCACGCCAAGAACGTGCTGGTGGTGGGCCGGGCGCGGCCCAGCCTCCTGCCGGGGCCCGAGCTGAGCACCTCGGTGCTGCTGGAGCAGATCCTGCGGCCCTGCAAGTTCCTCACCTACATCTACGCCTCCGTCCGGACGCTGCTCATGGAGAACATCAGCAGCTGGCGCGCCTTCGCCGACGCCCTGGGCTACGGGAGCCTGCCGCTCACCTTCTTCTGCCGCGCCGAGCTGGACAGCGAGCCCGAGCGGGTGGCGTCCGTGCTGGAGAAGCTGAAGGAGGACTGCAACAACGCCGAGAACAAGGACCGGAAATCCTTCCAGAAGGAGCTCATGATGGTGAGTCCCCCCGGGGCTGGGGCTGGGGCTGGGGCTGGTGCGGGGGGAGGGCAGGCTGACACCCTCCCTGCTCTCCGAGAGGCAGGGACAGGGTTTGAATGAAGCATGGGAAGAGGCACTCACGTGGAACCTGCGGGGGGGTGCCCCAAACAGCTCAGCAGCCACTGCGGTGAAGCTCACTCGGGGCCCTTTCCCCGCAGAATTGGGGGCCCTTCCGAGGTCTTGGAATGCGTCTCTGGGACCCCGGGGGCCTGTGCTCCAGCCACCTCCCTTCAGATCTCTCGGGAGAAACCCTGTGTTTCACCTGCTCCCCAACCACCTCTGGGGCTCACAAACGTGAGGAACCACGGCCCCCTTGTCTGGCTCTATTTTAACGGGTGTTTCTCTCCACGTCTCACTGCAAGGTTCCACCGGGCCTCTGTGTTGTTTCCTCTTCCTCCTTTCCACGTGTGTTTGAGTCAGGGTGAGCACACCCTGTTTCGCCAGCGCAGCCGGGAACTGGGACCCGAGGAAGTGAAAAGGGGGGAGCTGGTGGCACACTGCTGTAGGGTACACCCCGCCCACCGGCCCGCCGGGAGGCCTTCACCGGACCGTTCACGGCTCCGGCAGGCCTGGGCTCCGCCCCAGCGCCAAGCCCGCAGGCAGCCCCGCTCTGAGCTGCTGGCTAAGCCCTGGGGTGGCCTCGCCTTGGCCTTCGCTCTGCAGCAGAGGCCGGCTCAGCTCCCTGCCCCGTCCTCCCGGGCGGTTCCTGGGGGAAGGCCTTTGTGACTTGGTCACCCGCTTCCCTTCCGTGTTCCGCCAACGCCAGACAGCCTCTCTCGCCTCCTGACCTGGGCGAGGGGTGACTCTCAGCACCCTGGCATTCATTCCTGCCACTTGCACCCCCTCCGCTCCTCCCCCCTGCCACTCTGTGTCCGCACCTCTCGGAACAGGTGTGTCCCTGTGTGTCCAGGGGGGCCTGTGTGGGCACAGGTGTGCACCCGAGGCTCATTCACGTCACCTCTGTCTCTCCACCGCCCCCTTGAGTCAGGGATGGAAGGGATGGGGTCGGCTGTGGCGTGGCTTCTGCTGCAGGGGGTGGGGCCTGAAGCAAGGCCCCGACGGTGGCACACAAAGGAGTGAGCACTGGACACGTGGGGCACAGCAGGAAGCTGGCCTCACCTGGAGGAGGGAGCCAGGAACTGGGTGTGGTGGGTCAAGGGGTGGCCTTGGCCACCAGGGGGTCACTGGGGCGTGGGCAGGTTCAGTGGGGAGCACAGGGGATTGTTGTGGCTGGGGGTGAGTGGAGCTCCCCTGGGTACCAGGTGTGGTCCCCTCGGTGATCCCTCCTGTCCCTCCAGGGCACAGCTCACCAGCCCACCTGTAAAATCAGGTCCCGCCCACACTGCTGGTCCCCTTGGGCGGACCTCACACGGCGAGGGGCTGGGCCTCCCTCGCGCCCGCCCCGGGCTGGAATTCTCCGCCGGTGATGGAATGCCGTGCGAGCAGAAACGGCACTGATTTTGCCTCCACACCAGCACAAAGTGGGTTTGCCTTCCCGTGAGTGGGCAGAGGTGAGCAGGGAGCCGGCCCGGGCAGCCCCCTCCCCACTGTGCAGAAATCTGAGGAGCTGGCTTTTATCTCATTTCCTCGTTTCTTTTTAGAAAACTTAAGTGATCACTTCTTTTTTTTTTTCAACGTGGGGAACCCAGGGCTTATCCAGCAACTTGGGGAACGCAGGAAAGCTTTTCTGGCAGGCTTCCTTAGGTTCGTCGGTGTGAGGATGGGGTTCCCTGCGTGTTGGACCTCTGCCCCTCCCCCAGCCCTGCACCCCCGCACCCCCGGGGCTCCGGAGTCCCAGGGAGGCGGAAGTGAAACTCAGGCCTTGGCAGGAAGGTGCCCCGGGGAGGTTGGAGCGGTGCTGAAGTGAAACTGGCTTCGCCACGTCTCCTCTGAGTGGTTGGCCAGACTTCCAGAAACCACAGACGGGCTTATCCCGGCGTGTTGGAGGAGCTGCCGGGAGCCAGGTGTTTTATGTACAGGGAGGTGGAAACCCGGATCCGTCAGGTTCCTGCGGCGCCACCTCCTGGGATCTGACCCGCCCCGTCTCCCTGCCAGGCCACGCCCTCCCCGCCCTTTCTCCCTGCCGGGCCACGCCCTCCCCGCCCCCCCCTCTGCCTGCCCCCAAGGTTTTCTGTTCACTAACGTGCTCTCGGTTTGGAGATCCTGCTGACATAAAGCAGACGGGGCGAAGGTTTTGGACAGCAGGCTTGCAGGGCGATGGGAAGGAAGCAGGTCCGTCTGCCCACCGCGTTCAGAGTGGGTCCGACCTGGTATGTCCCGCCAGGCGCAGGCCAGCCAGCCTGCTGTTTTGGTTTCGTTTCTTGAAGCCAGAAATGCTGGGGTTGCACGGAGCCCATCAGGCCGCTGAGCCCTGGGTCGGGGGCCTGCCGGGGCCAGGCCCTTTCTAGGAGGGAACCAAGGCCCAGACCGCGGCAGGGACTTGGATGGGGCTCTGTCCCGTCGCCTCCTTGCTGGGGTGCTGGGTGTGCCTCTCCCCCCCGAGTCCCCTCGTATCAGTCACTTCTGTCCTAAAGACACACAGGAAGCCCCTTCAGCTTGGACAAGGACCGGTCCTGCTAAGTCTGGACAATGCGAGTCCCCAGCCCCACACCTCTGCTGCCCACGGAGCCCTCCCTCCGGCTGGGGCCGCCGGCAGGTCCCACTGAGCCGTCCAGCCCACCGGCCCGTCCCCCTCGGAGCCCCAGGCCACACTGTCAGTCTCGGCCGAGGGCACCGCCTCTCTCGGTTGCTCCAGTGGGAGTGGGAGCAGCTGTCATCCGCACCCTCCCTGGGGGGCCGCTGTCCTGGTGCTGCCACAGCAACGTGCCACACACCGGGGGCTCGAACCTGCCGGCGGAGCCCTGGCCGGGCGGCTCGGTGGGTCGGAGCATCGCCCCAAGCCAAAAGGTCGTGGGTTCAATTCTCCATCAGGCCCATGTGGGAGGCAGCCAATTCATGCTTCTCTCCTCTCTCGCATCAATGTTTCTCTCTCTGAAGGCAGTGAGAAAACGTGCTCGGGTGGGGATTAAAAAAAGAAACTGCCAGTGTATTCTCTTGTATTCCTGGCATTGTCGGCAGGGCTGGTTCCTCCTGGCGGCTGCGAGGGCGGCTCCGTCTGCACCTCTGTCCTGGCTCCGGGGCTCCGGTGACGTGGCTGCATCGCCCCGTCTCTGCCCTTCCCTCTTCCCTCTGCCCCTGTGCCTCTGTTTCTCACCTCGTAAGGCCCCGGTCGTTGGAGGCCACCCCGATCCAGGGTGACCTCGCTTCACCCCAGTGCACCTGCAGAGGCCTTACTTCCTTCCAACCACGGGCACGGGTGGAGGCGCTGGGGGGGCGTCCGCCCCACACGTCGGCGATCTCTCGCCCGCCGTGCGTCACATGGCGCAGGCCGTTGGAGCTGCCCCCACTCACGCTCTGCTCCTCCTGCCCAGGCCTTGCTGAAGATGGACTGCCAGGGCCTGGTGGTCAGGCTCATCCAGGACTTCGTGCTCCTGACCACGGCCGTCGAGGTGGCGCAGCGCTGGAGGGAGCTGGCGGAGAAGCTGGCCAAGGTGTCCAAGCAGCAGATGGACGCGTACGAGTCTCCCCACCGGGACCGGAACGGGGTCGTGGACAGCGAGGTGAGGCGGGCGGCGTGCCCCTCGACCTGCGGCATGCAGGCATAGCCTTGTCTGTTTCCTAGCGTTTTTAGGAGGGCAAAATGAGTGAGAGCGTGCGAGCACCTGCCTAGCACACAGTAGGTCCTCCCTGAGGGGGGCAGGTCTTGTCCTCCTCCGGGCATTTAGTGGTGACTCCCTCTGTGACATGGGCAAGGCCACTGCCCTGGCGTGGGACCCTGGAACAGCACTGGTGGAACTGCCCGTCGCTGGCTAATCCCCACCTTGAATGACCTTCCGTCAGAGGGACGGCGCGGGTTCCCTGGCGCTCTGCGGTCCCACCTGGGTCTCTCCCCAGGTCCCTGCTGCACGGGCACCTGGCAGGTGGTGGTGTGTGGGCCAGAGCTGGCTGGGGTCCCGCTCAGCCGCTGTTTTCTCAGTTCCATGCAGGGGCCGCTTCCCGCGTCTGGAGGCCTAGGAGGCGGGAAGTTCCAAGCACAAGGGTGTCCTTTGTTAGCAGGGCGCATTTCTAAATAAACGGCCCCGCTAGGAAGTGCTGTGTCCCCACTCCCGAGCAAAAGGCACTGTTCCCTCCACAGTGTGCCGGCCTGGGACAGAGTCAGCCCAGCAGCTAGAGTAGCATTAACACACAGAGGAGCTGGACAGGGGTCTGGGATAGGGGGCCGGGCAGACTGTCTTCCAGTTCCTCACCTGTGTCTCTTCTCCCTCCTTTTGTGTGGACGGCGCCCCCTGCAGGCCATGTGGAAACCCGCGTATGACTTTCTGCTCACCTGGAGCCACCAGGTCGGGGACAGCTACCGCGACGTCATCCAGGAGCTGCACACGGGCCTGGACCGCATGAGGAACCCCGTCACCAAGCGCTGGAAGCACCTCACGGGGACGCTCATCCTGGTGAACTCCCTGGACGTGCTGCGCGCGGCCGCCTTCAGCCCGGCCGACCAGGACGACTTCGTGATCTGAGCGGACTCCCCGCCCCCGCCAGCGCGCCGCTGCTGCCACTGTCGCTGCCGCTGCCGAAGGGTCCGAGCAGTCACGTTGCTGGGAGCGGGGGACTGACTGCCCCACCAGAGGACGGCGGCTCCGGGCCGGCCCCGCGCCCCAGGACCAAGCACACCGGACGGACGGATGGACGCTCCACCCACCGCCTCCAGCGCGGGGGAGGCCCGAGGGGAACGCCCACGTCAGGTCGTTGCCAATCAGATAGCTTTCTCTGTGTTAAGTATAAACGTACATTTAAAATCCCCTTTTTAAAGTGTGGGGAGGAGGGGATGTATGAGAAAGGTAATCGTAGTTTTTTCATGGACCACAAAGGTTCAAAAAAAAAAACCACGTCACGGGGCAGCCGCTCTGGAGGTTTTTACGTTCTCTGCAGACCTTTTTAAATTATGTTACAGGTGTACATAGGTATTTAAACGTCCTCGGGGGCATTTCCTACTCTCAGACACGCGTTTCCACGCCTGGCACGGGAAGCCACTTTTGTTCGCGTGTTGGGCCTTTTTTCACTTTGTACTTGTAAAAAAAAACAAAACAAAACAGTGAATTGGGGAGGAACCGTGATTTGTCCGTCAGTGAGTGTAGCTCAGGCCCGTCCTTTCCAAGAACGTTCTGGGCCCTCTTTTTTCTTTTTTTTTTTTTTCTTTTTTTTTTTTATCTTCCACGCCTTCGCCTCGTGGTGCAGTGAGGGAGGGGCCACGGCGCTCGGGGACCGTCCTGTGGGCAGAGTTCAGTCCCACATGAGGCGTCAGCGCCCTGGAGCCCAGGGAGCAGCGGGGCCGGGCGTCCTCAGGGCCCCCGCTCGCCCCAGCGAGCAGTCCCAGGCGCGAGTGAGGCGGCCCCCACAAAACGGCCCCTTCCCCCACCCCAGGGTCCTGAAGGAGCCTCGGCCGCCCGGGACACCCTGTGCCAGGTGCCTGCTGTCGTCTGCCAAACTCTCTCCGCCTCGTTTTGTCGAGATGGATCCCCTCTCCCTTCCTGGCGTTCCCACGTCTCCTGGAAAATGAATGGTGTGGGGAAGCCTTTTCCTTGACAACATAGAGATTGTCTGTCTGAGCAGTATGGACAATGGGAAGGCTTCCCACGTCAAATGGGGGACCTGGCCGCACGTCCCACCAACAACCGTTACGGCTGCGGATGGAGTGGCTGTGCTGAGCCTCACGCTGCCGCCGTAGTCCTGGCGTCCCGGAGGGAGACGGGAGAAACGCCGCCAGTACCCGGCGAACCCCCAGAGTCGGTCCCCGGGGACGTGCCTGGACACGCCCAGATCCAGAACCTCACTCTCTGAATCGGCGGCTTTGAATCACGAGAACTACTGGGTGTAATCCATGAAGAATCCCTTACTGGGCTGAAACACTCTTAGGCATCTATTGATTGGGGTCCTGAAGATCAACGGGCTAGGAAAAACGACACACACACAAAAAAACCACTATGTATTTTATGCTGCAAGAATCAAGACACACAACTCCCTAGTCATCCCACGAGATGACCTGAAACCCCGCTTTCCAATGACCCGCCCTCCTTCCCTCCAGAGACCCCCCTCCCCTTCTCCCCAAAGAAGACACAGAACCAGTTGCACCTTAAACCATGGATATTTTTCCTCAGGGGCTTCAAATCGTTTCCTATGCAACATGTCTTGTAGCACAAACGAAATTCTACAAAAGTTGCAGTAAACTTTATTTGGATATTTTGACCTGTTAAGTGTGCGAGTGTGTGTTTTTTTCCTCATACCCACCAGACTTTGAATAAAACAGTGGAACCTCGTCTTAGCACCTGTGCGTGGAACAGTGCCCCACCCCCACCCCCAGGACAGTCAGTGTGACAAGTGGGTTTCCAGGTGTCTGTTTTGTTGGTAGTGATTTCATTGCTCTTGGAACACTGGGGTCTCCGCCAACACTGGCCACTGGCAGTCAGTGGTGCCCGAAGGGTCGGGTGGGGTGGCTCTTGTTCCTGGCCCTCGCCCCAGTCCCACGACACAGTTTGGGGCTGAGCACTTTCCAGGTTTCTGGAGCCATCCCTTAGGGGCTAGCCACCGCAGCACCCCTGGCTCCCGTGGCCCATCGTGCGCCCCAGGGACACGTGCTGGCAGGGAGAAAGCCGGGTGGAGGCACCACTGATGGGGACCCGCCCCGCGTGGAAACAGTGGGGTAGTGGGGTTCAGGAAAGCCTCTTTGGGAGGTGACCCAAGGTCCAAGGCCAGGCCAGTCCTGGGGACCAGGGTGTGTGTGCAGCATAGCGAGGGTACAGGGGCCGCAAGAGGCTGGCCCCGCCCCCAGCATTGGGGCGGCCTCACCCGTCTCCCTGCCCACTCACTCCAGCCTGCGGGCACGCGTTTTGCACTTAAGGAAAGGGTTGATGCGATCCTTCATCACAGCTAACAGCAGAGCGGCGGCCTGGAGCCCGGGCTGTCCTGACACAGAGATGTGCTCTGTCACCCGTCAATGAGGCCAGAAGTCGGTAGGAAACGGAGGCGTCCCGCAGCCGTCTTCCCTCTGTGAGGACAGCAGTGCTGCACGAGGGCCCCGCGCTGAGACGGCCTCGTCGGCGCTGCATCGTCTGTGGAGACCCGGTGTCCACCTGGGGCCACAGTCCCAGGTCGGGGGCCTGGGACTTCCGCACGCCCACCCGCTGCACAGGCCGCCAGCACCAGGGCCTGCTGGTGAGGCTCGCTCGGGAGAAGCGGTGGGGCATCCAGGGTGATCCATCTCTGAGTCTTCTGCCCAATTCATCGGGGAAACCACAGTGGCCACGACATTAGTCCCTCTCAAACGGGCCCCCTCCCGCGGTTTCAGTTATCCACAGGCAGCCCCCATCTGAAAGTATCAAATGGAAAAATTCCAGAAATAAATAATTCCTAGAGTTCGAGTTCCGAGCTGTTCCGCATGGCGTGATGAGATCTGGCCGTCCCACCCAGGACGGGAAGCGTCCCCTGGCCGGGTGTCCAGGCTGCAGGCTGCCCACCCGTCTGCCCTGGCCAAGGGGAGAGCGAGCACACGTGGTCTCAGTACACGCGTGCGGGCAGCCCGTGTTCTACTTGGTAAGGCCGCATTCGCAGACTTTACTGGGGTCAAATGGTTCTGTTTTATTCTGAGTGATTGCTACTCTGGTCGGTGCCTGACACGTAAGCGCAACGTTATCACAGGTGTGGGTGGAGACGTTGAAACAGTGCACGGAGGGTTTGGTTTCAGGCACCGCTGGGGGTCTGGGAGGAACGTATCCCCTGCAGTTGAGGGCTGGGGGCGGGACTACTGCAGGCTGTTTGCCAACCACCCTTCAAGTAGGCGTGGCCACTGACTGCGTGTAGCCAATGGGATGTGAGCAGAAGGGATGCAGGCCGCCCTCCCGCTGGGCCCAGAGAAGCCAGCCTCCAGGCGCTGCTCCACTCCCCCAGCCGCACGGAAACATCCCTAAGGACCTGAGGACGAGGGACGGCCAGTCCCTGAAGGCTCTGTGCAGTGGCGTCTCTGTCGATCGGGACGAGACGTCACCCTCGAGGCGCTGAGGACGGGAGGGCTGTGAGTTACAGGCCGTTAGTTTAACCCCACGCACAGCGCAGTGGGATCGTGGCCGCGATGGAAGAGCCGGAGGGGAGAGGGGCTTGCTGTTCAGAGGGCGGCGTCCCTACCCCATCTGCAGGGCATCGGGTAAAGGTGAGAAGAGCCCAGTCTGGCCCTTCTCCGGGCCCCGCAGGTCCGGAACCGGCCAGGGCCGGTGTGAACAGGAACGGCTTTTCTATTTTCACTGAGTATGCGCTGGGCCGGTCCAAGGAGTCAGTTCAAGCGTCCAGTGCTTTATGGACGTTGATTTTGACGTCGATAATGATAAAAACTGGCACATGAAGTTTTGGTGTTGGTAGGTGTTTTTGAGGATCAAACACGAGGGGAAAGATTTAGCTTGGGAGAAAACCCGGTCTCCCGAGGAAAGGGCAGTTTGGTCCCGGGTGAATCCTGCCGCTGTCTCCCATGGGCGGGGAATCGTTTCCTTTGAGAGCGCCCAGCCCCCACCCTCCGCGCGGTGTCTGTCCCCAGGTCCCAGCTGCCGTTCCCTCCGCCGTGATCAGACCTACGACCTCCTCCCTCGGCTCTCCTTTCCTTTCTGTCCAACCCGCTCTAACTCCACCCTCCAGGCCGCCTTCCCGCGGTCTCTCGGCTCCGCATCCGTGCGGTGCAAGAGTGAGACCCGGAGAGCCACTTGCTTCCGGCGGTGGGGTCTCCTCCGGGCGGAGGCTCCCGTCCTGCCCTGCGGAGCACCCCACCCCGGACCCCCTTGCGTCCTCAGCCTCCCTGTCTTTTTCTGAGCTGTGCCGGCGCTGGGGCACCTGTCCTTCCGTCTCCCACCAGCCGGCCCACGGAGACCCCCGGCGGAATCCTCAGAGCCTGGCGCGGTAGTGCTTCTTGCGTGAAGGAATGGACCCTATCTCTGTCTGGGCTGGAAATGCATCTCAGCACTGGCTGGTGTGGCTCAGTGGACTGAGCACCGGCCTGCGAACCAAAGGGTCGCTGGTTCAATTCCCAGTCAGGGCACGTGCCTGGGTTGCAGGCCAGGTCCCCAGTTGGGGGCATGTGAGAGACAATCACACATTGGTGTTTCTCTCCCACTCTTTCTCCCTCTCTTCCCCTCTCTCCAAAAATAAATAAATAAATAAAATATATATATAAATGCATCTTGGAGGATGGCTGTGGCTGGTGGAGGGGGTAGAATGGGCTTCGTGCTGTGTTTACAGCCAATGTATAATAAAAATAAATGAAAGTCTGCCCAGCCGCAGATGCCTCAGCACCAGCTTCAGTTTGAAGAAGGGTTCGAAGAGGAACCCGGGCGGGGATGGAGCGCAATGGTGTGCACACCAAAAGCAATTACATTTCCTAATGACTCATCTCCCGGCGCGAGGGAAACATTGTCAGTTTGCTCCATGATTTATGCTGTAATAAAATTCCCTTTCACATAAAGTAGATGGAAGCGGTCGCATCCTGAACAGTAACAAATGACCTGGATTTTGGGGGGAGGCGGAGTGACACCAAGTGCCCAGTGATCGCCAGGTCTGTGAAGGGCTTGTGCTGTTCAACCTTCACCATGACCTTGGCTTCAAACACGAGGAAACAGACTCAGGGAGGGCCGAGAGGCCCAGCTGGCACAGAGGCCAATGCCGAGCCCTGTCCACCCGCAGGTGCGCCCTCGTGTCCCCTGGAACAGAGCGCTGGAGACGGGGCAGGAGGCGCACGTGCCCGGAGCCAGCGAGGGGCAGCCCGCTGGCACCTGCGCATCGGGTGGGGGAGGGGTGGGCTGCCTGCCCTCCACGCCCACCCTGCAGGCTGCTTCTGGCCGGTGCGCGCCGCTGGAGAGGCCTCACTGCTATTGTGTGGCCATCTTCCTGAAACCCTTAGTGTTTAAAATATCGGCACTTCATCAAAGCGTTCCTTTTTCAAACCAAACATCGGCCTTACCAAGGTGTAACTGACGAAGTTTTCCCTCTCTGAGCCCCAGCCACTCCCAGCGAGGAGCCCATCAGGGGCTGCTTGCACTAGGTGGGTGTGTGTGATGACGCCGCTGAACCGTCGTGAACTGCAGGAAAACAGGATGGCACCCTTCGCTAGGTGTGTTTTGTCACAATCTCTCTTAATACGAACAAATGCCTGGTCCCCGGCTCCCGGCCCTCTGCTGCGTGACCGCGTCCGAGGGGGGAGGGGCACACACGACTCCACGCTGCTCCTGCCCGGGACCTGGTCACAGCCCGATGGAGCCCGTGGGCTCCCCAGAACGACAGAGATGCGTCACATGAACCCGAGGTCGCAAACGGGAGCAATTCTGTCCATGCACGGTCCCCAGAAGACTGTTTCAATGGCGTGTGCTTTCTGTGCATGAAGTCACAGTCTGGGGCAGGTGGCGCGTCCCCTGTGAGCTGAGCCTCGGGCCGAGCGTGGTGAAAGCTGCAGCCCAGCACGGAAACACAAGTACCTGAGGGTTAGCGATTGTCCGAGTTGCGTTTCTATAATACACTGCGGTGTTCCCGGTCTGCACGCGTGCATGAAGTGAAGGCTGCTGTTCGGGCAGAGGGTCATGAAAACGATGGGGTTCTCCCCATTTTTTTTAGAAAGCTCCTCCTAAGGAAACCGAGTCACCCAGCTTTCTCCTCCCCCTTGTTTTGAATTGCTTGCATTATTATTATTTTCTGCTCCAGGTTGGCTAATGGTATTAGCCAATGGTATTTTTATTTTCTTTTTTTAAAAAGTGATTGGCTTTTGAAACAAGATTTTATTTACTTATTTTTAGAGAAAGGGGAAGGGAAGGAGAGAGGGAGAGACATCCACATGCAGCTGCCCCCACACGCCCCCTACCGGGGACGCGACCTGGGCACGCGGGCCGGCACTCAGTCCACTGAGCCACACCAGCCAAGGCAAGAATGGTCTTTTTAAAGACTGGCTTCTTTAATATTCTACTTAATGGGGGACAAGGGACACTTGAGAAAATTAATTGATGTTGGTTGTGCCCAAGACTTTTTAAATGCACTTTTTAATTGTCTTAATTTCCCATTTCAGTGTCATTTTCCCCCTCGGGGGGCAGCAGAAGAGCCCCCGGAACTGAGGGGCCGGCACAAACCTCGGTGGGAGGGGGCGGGCCGGCAGGAGGGCCTGCGGCTGGTGTGGAGGGGGACCCCTCGGAAGGAGCGACCAGACCCAGGAGCCGACTCCTGAAACTCGAGGGGACTAAGCGCTCTGGTCAGCTCACCAGAAAGAGCCTGAGAAACGGGGGGAGCCTGCGGGGTGACAGGCTTCCGGTGCGGGATGGTTGGGTGTGTGGAGAAGAGACACCCAAGGTTGGGGGTGGGGGAGGTAGGAGCCCGAGCACCCTGAGAGGACCACCGGGAGGGTTTGCCGACAGCCAGACACGCCTGAGCGCCGCGTGTGTGCCCGGCCCTGCCCCAGGCCCCGGGGTGTGTGTGATTCCTGTCCCCACAGAGCCCACACGGGTGGGGACACGGGTGACAAACTGGATCGGTGTTCGTTGCAAGGTCAGGTGGAGGTAAGGGCTAAGCAGCAGGAGCACGCCAGTGCTGGAAGTTCCAAGTTCAAGAGCGTAGGTCCTGAGGTCTCCCGACCCCTGCTTACCCTTGAACAAATCCCTTCTCAGAAGATTTAGGCGTTGCCAGTTTCTGCTACCTGCAGATCAGCACCTTGACTCCTGGCTACTTTTATTCCTTCAGGATTCTGAGCTGATAGCCGGACGCCTCTGGGGCACCTTTTTGGTGTCCCACCTGGGCAGCCCTCCGCCCTTACCATGCAGGTAACCCGAGTCTCTCTGTAGGAGCCGTGCGCTCACCTGGGGCCAGACTGGACACCGGACAAGGAGAGGCCGCTGTGCCCAACAGACACGCAGTAAATTCACACTGACACTCACCACGCTCCAAGGCACACTCAGGAAGTTCTTGGGTGGCTGACACACTGAATGAGCATCTTCCCAGCGACCAGGGCGGATCAAGTTATTTCGGGGAAGGGAGGCTACTTACCTGGGCAGCTTTGTTTGAAATTGTAGTGATTTTTCTTTTAGCAAACAAATGTAAGTGTGATGGGGCAGGGCGGGGGGGAGGGTCCATGCTGGATTTTTTTTCTGGAAAGTTCTGTCTGCTCATTCTAGTTCAGTGGTCTCCCCATGATAATATGATACGTGTTTAGCTCACCCTTTGGAATAACAAGGGTTTGCTGTATTTTCACATAGTCACATATTTTCTACACTTCAAGTGCAAAATCAGTTCACACCCCAGGTGTGGATGCTCGCGCCCGGGTGGGAACAGCAGACACCTGGTGACGTGGTGAGCATCGATATAGCCTCAGGTGAGTTGTCTTTATGTCACAGGCCTCCCTGGAGAGTCACCTGGGCACCTGAGCAAAGCAGGAGGCAAGAGGGTGTGCCGGCCCCCCAGGCAGGCAGGGTGGTTGCCTGGCAGCTGCGGCAATCAGGGGCCCCGGTCCTCCTTGTCCGGGAGAGAGGGGTCTGCAGGATCCAGCCTCTTCCCGTTTCTGCCCCGAGCCTGGTCAGAGTCTGTACCTATGGAAGGAAGAATTCATAGCAAATTGCACGCTGACGAGTCACCTGGCCACCGTAACACCGACACGTGCAAATGCAGCCCCGCGTGTGCAGACAGACGTGCCCCGTGAAGGTGCGTTCCTCGTGCGGCTGGTGACTGTGTAAGAACACCCCGGTGTGTCCAAAATCTCTGAGTATCCAGAGTCCAGTGCTCAAGGCGTTTTTGCAGAAACACCCTCCTGTGTTCCTAATTATCACGTTTTGCATGTGACAGACGAGTTGAAAAATTAAAGACGAAAAAGGTGACGAGTGCCTGCAGAGGGCCTCAGGGCCCTCGACCTAGTTAGAAGCAGTGCACACTCGGAAACTTGTACGTTTTCCCAGGACGCGGGAGAGAGCTGTCGTTTCTCAGATATTAAGTTTGTGCCGGACACACAGCGCTGTCCTGGCGGCCGGCGTCGCCACGTCAGGCCCAGGATATTTCGAGCCATCAAACACGAATAAATTTGTTTTGCATGCAGAAATGCACATCCTACCCAAGTAAAGGCAACTCCGCTTAACTCCCTTTTCTGTGTGTGGCATGCAACGTATCAAAAAATTTCTGTTTAAAATATTATTAGATACTTTGGCTGTCACCAGGCAACCGTCTCTCCTGAAACGGAAGGGCTTTGCCTGGTGTGTTTCACTGCAAACAAGGCGGGTTATTAGTCTCGTTATTTTCAAGATGCCTTTAAAATGTAATACTCTAGTTTGCATCATTGGAATGTATATAATATTCACTCTCATTTGGGTATGTTGCAAGTCGATCAACCAGATCACGATGGGGCTCTGGCTGTAATAATCATTATTCTTTGGATTCCCACATATTTTCTTCCGCCCACAGCTCTTGGGGGTGGTAAAATGGGTGCCAGCCTAGTAACGTTCTGAAAATGAAAGGATCCGCCTAGCTGAGATCGCTTTTAAAATGTAACCGCCGTGATTCGTGTGAATCGGCACCTCACCGGGGTCCCCACCTGCTTCTCAGGAGCCCTGGGGCGTGATGGCCGGCTCGATGCCGCATCTCACGGTAAAACACTAGGGCTTCGTGCATGCCTGCCCCGTCTGGGCAGGAGGGGTGGGTGCGGATCCTGCTCTGTGATCTCTCAATATTCCAGCAGCCACAGCGCCGCTCATTGGCCCTCTCGCAGTCCCTTCCTGCTGGACTTTAATTAAAACCCAGGCAATTGTTTTGGGGGAGCCTTCTCCCATACAAACTACGCCACAGGACTGACAGGCAGGTTGGTGCTTAGCAACAGGCCTGCCCCTCCCTGCCCTGTTCCTCTCAGGTTCCCTGTCGGGCAGAGTTGGTGACTCCTCTCCCCTTCCCCGGCTGGACACGTGCCCCACCGGCTTGGGCCTCACCCAGTGCTCTGACTCCAGGGACTGTCCTGCCCCATGCCCTCCTCTGGGTCCTCCGCGCCGGGCACTCGGTACTCGTTGGAAGCAGCCTGGTGACTCTCCAGGTCATTTGCCCAAGAGGTCGTCTCACTTCTGGACTGGGCTGGTAGGATCGCCGGGGCGTCACTGGAGTTTCCCCTAAACCTCCCCTTCCCCGCGAGCCCGCAGTGAGAGCCAGAGGCCGGTCAGGTCCAGGCTCGAGGTGCAGACAATGACACTTCCTGGGCAGCGCTGCAGCTCCCCGTCGTCATGGGGCGTCCGGGGGTGTGGGTCTGGGGGTCCCGCCTTCGGCGACATGAAGATGAGAGGGCTCCCCCGTTTCAGACTGGTCTGTCCTGATAAAGGGCCCCCCCACCAGCTCTGCATTTCAGGGTGTTAGCTCTCCCGTGGAACTGCCGTTGCTAAACATCTTCGCCAACTCCATGGCTAGAAATGGGGCCCATCTGTCTCTGCTGGTCAGGGTGATTTGGCACTTGTTTTTCGAGTCGGGGGATTGATTCCTCCACGAGGCACCTGCCCACCCCCTGGCCAGGCCTCCTCCCCGGGCTGGCGCGTCTCCGGCGTCCTGCCCGGCTGCTCGCCCGCCTCCTGCCCAGCTCACCACGCTCTGCGGTCGGCTGACGCAGCCACCTTTCCACTCACAGCTCCCGGGAGTCGCTCTGCATCCCAGGCCACAGGGAGGTATGAGACCCGGGCCCTGGTCCAGCTCCCCACGGGGGCCACTGCTGGGCACGTGGAGGCTGCCAATGTCTCCGAGGCCACCGGCTGTCCTAGGAAGCCGCTGAGGTCAGCAGGGACCCCTGGAGAGGCCGCAGAACCGCCCACTGCACGTCCTTTCACGACCGTGGTCAGCACTGCAGAGCGGTCAGTGAGGAGCACGCCTGCTTAGGCCCAGCCACTGTCCAGTTCCCAGATGCTCTTCCTCAGCCACACGGGTCTCGAGTCGGGCCGTTGGCCTTGGGCCGTCCTGTGCCCGTCCACTCCCCCTCCTCTGCGGTGAGTTGTTTCCCAGAGAGGTCCGAAGGCTCTCAGCAAATACTCCTGGTCGGGGGATTAGAGGGTGGGGGGAGGGAGGGAGGGGGAGGGGCTGCCCAGGACCAACACAGGTCAGCCCGGCCTGGGGGACCCTGCCCCCGCCTACACAGTGACACAGAGAGGCAAGGTCACACCCTCAGAGAGGCGCGGTGTGCCCCAAAAGATCTTTTTCTTTTGCTTTTCCTAATCTTCTCCTAAGGGTTATTGATTTTAGGGAGAGAGGAAGGGAGGGAAGGAGGGAGAGAGAAACACCCATCGGTTGCCTTTGGCCGCACACGCCCTGACCCGGGACGGACCCCACATCCTAGGTGTGCGCCCAGCCCGGGGCTGGGGCCCACGACACTTGGGGGCACAGGCCGACGACGGGCCAGCCAACGAGCCGCCTGTCCAGGCCCCGAAAGGATGTTCTCCCAAACGATGTTTATTCGAACGAAAACAATGTGAAAAATATTTTTGTAATCCAAGTATCTTTGTGAAAAATGTTGAGAATCTCCCTAGGGGTTCCTCAGGAAGGACAGGCGGCCGTCTCTCCAGCCCCGGGGACTGTGCGGGGTGCCGACAAGGCGGGTGTTCCTGCTCCCTCCCACGACAGACTCCCCGGGTGGCAGGTCCAGACCGAGGGCGAGCTTTGGCGTGCGGTGGGCTTGGTGCCCGCGGATCTGAGGGATTCCAAAGCCAGGGTGCAGTTGGAGTGGCCAGGGACAGGGGCAGACCCCAGCCGGAGGTCACGGTCACGGTCACGGTGTGAAGATTCACGGAGCACAGAGGGCGTCACGGTGAGACCCAAGTGCCGCTGACGCAGAGACTGTCCCCGCCACTGGCCCTGGGCCCCAGGCACGGCTCCCAAACGGTCCCCAGAGGGAAAAGGGGAATGCCGTCAAAGCCACCAAAACGATGAACACAGGGTTCCCTCGCTAATCACCTGACGTTTCATTCTGCCTTTGGGACAAACTGTAGAGGCCTTCGGTCTCCCTCCTGCGGTTCGGTCACTGCCCCGCCGCCACCCCACGCCCCACCGATGCCCCAGGACGCCTCCCGCCTCCATCTGCCACCGAGTGCTGGCTCCCCGGGGCTCCTTCCGGCTCTCCCCTCCGGCCAAAAGCCGGTGGGTCCCAAGCCCGGGCTCGCTGTGTTCGGGAACACCCTGTCCCCTCTGTTAGCACGGATTCGTTGCAGGGCTTGACTCCACCCCACTCCGTCAGACCACAGGAAGCGCCGCCAGGCCGCAATGACAGGGGCGAGGCCGGGCGCAGAGTGACCGGGGGCCGCTGAGCGGTCTGCGTGTGGGCGACGGGCCCTTCTCCGGGGGCTCCCAGCTCTGGTGCTCTGGGACGGCGGGCCTTGGGCCCGCCGTCTACAGAGCTCCCAGGTGGGGCCACCCCCCCTGCCCCGGCCCCCACCCCTCCTGGCTGGGACTCCCTCTCCTGCGCAGTCCGGTCACTCCCCTCCCCCTCCGTAGTTCCGCTTCGGTGCCCGGCTACCACGCCCTCCGTGAGACCCGCACTCTCCGCCCACTGCCTGAGCCCGGACGGCCGCGGCCGCCTCCACTGGGGCCGGGGGGGGGGGGGGGGGGGCGGGGGTGCAGAGAGAGATGCCACGTGACGTCTGAGGCCAGGACCAAGGGGACCGCGGAGTTCTGCCACGTCCACGGGCACGTTTGCTCTGGAAATCCCGCCGCCGTGTGAGAAGTCCCATCGCTTCGTGGCCGCCACGCTCTGAGGAGGCCGGGGCCACGCGGGAGGCCACGCAGACGTGCTCCCGCCCGCAGGCCGGCTGAGAGTGCTCACGAGCAACCAGACTCGTGTACCAGCGTGTCCACGGCCACCCTGGCGGCCCTGGCAAAGGCCGGGGAAAAGCACTTAAGGAAGCGTGGACCAGTGAGCCGGTCGTTGCTGCGTCGGCGCCCAAGAGCACCACAGAGAGGCGAGCAGGGGAAGATCAGCCTCGGGGCGGGGGGCGGGAGGCGGGAGGTGCGGGGCAGAAACCCACGCGGCTGCAGGTGGGCCGCGGCAAAGCGTGAGCTCGTGCTCTGGATGGTGAGGTCTCAGGTGCTTAAAAATAACCAGAGGAGCAAATGAGCAAATGTAGGTCACTCACGGGGCCACGGTGAGCGTCTGTCGGGAGGCACCGGGCTCTGTGGGCGTCGCGAGGCCCGAGAGCAAAGAGAGAGGGTGCATGTGGGGGAGAGAAGGGGGAGCAGGCAGAAGAGACAGCGCCCCACCCGCCCACACCCCCCACCGAGGCCGAGGGGCGGGGGGCGAGGGAGTGAGGTCACAAGGCAGGCTTGCATCCGTGTGTTTAGTGTAGTTGCGGGCAGGAAGGACCCAGCAGCCGGAAATCTGATGATGCAGGAGAGGGAGCCTCGGGGTGACACCTGGGATGGGGGGCAGGGGGCAGGGGGCAGGGGGCAGGGGAGCGTGAGCCAGCGCCCAAGTAGAGAACAGGTGCTTCTCTTCCCCGCCCAGTGTCCCCTCGGAGGAGCCTTGCCCTCACCGTCCAGGTGTTGCCCCCACAAGGGGAGCCAGGTGCTGAGACTCCTGCCCTGCACTCACACGGGGCAGCCTCAATCGAGCCCACCCACACGGCACTCAGTGGCACCTTCCCATCTGCAGGGATTTGAGAGCCCACGGACCCAAACCACCCCCCTCCCCCTCCCCAAATCCCCCAGCACCCTGCCTTCGTCCCCACTCTCCTGGGAGGGGAAGATGCCCATGTTTCCCGAGGGGGTGCATGTGGCATCGGTTAAGCCACCGCCCCGTTTGTGGGCTTGTGGGTTTGTGGGCTCGGCCGCCTGTCTGCGGAGGGGCCCCGGGACCCCCCAACCCTGCTCAGACGCCCCTGCCCCGTCTCCAGTCCCCAACGCTGGCCTCAGACAGCAGAGCACAGGGCTTTCCCACCCTGCTGCTCCCGGAGGGGGTTTCCTCCTGCCCCCCTGGAAGGAGCCCCAGGTGCAGCGTCGGGCTCAGCTCCAGTGCTGCCCACCTCCCCCGCCCCCGCACCATCTGCTGTCTCCTGAGGACCCAGTCGTCTTGGGTGCCCAAAGGCAGCTGGACCCCAAACCCCTCCCCCCTTCCTGCGCAGCAGCAGCGGGGGAGGGGCTGCCAGCGGGGGCGGGGTGGGGAGCCGGGAAGCACACCTCACGCTGAGTCAGACTCGTGCCCAGCGATGCCTGCTCTCATTTCCCGAAAATCGCTCTGTCTCCAAAAAGCGGGCTTCCCGTCTGTGGGCAGGTGCATCACCCTGCGGCTGGACGCAGACACCCCCAGCTCCTTCTGGAGCAGTCCTGGGAACACCCTGCTCAGCACCTCCCCCTCCCTCCCCTGTAGAACCCCCCCACCCCCCGTGGGGACAGGGCCCTCTCCCTCCCTCCCTCCCTCCGGGCTCACCCAGCCAAGCCAGGTCCGGGACTCATACCGCCCAGCGGGTCTCCACACCTGCCTTCTGCTCACCCCTCGTCCTTGTCCCAGTCCCCACTCCCATCCCCACCCCCGCCCCCGGGTGCCCTTGTCCCAGCCCCGCCCCGGCAGCCCCACCACGCCGTCTGACCAAACCAGGGCACTCGGGCAGGAGCGACCTGCCCAGGAGGGTGGGTCTCAGGACCCCTGAGTCCACTTCCTCCCCGTGGTGTTAACCTCTCTGCCTCCCACCCCACCGCCGTGCCCACGGCCAGGGAGGGCCTGCAGCAGAAAGACCAGGTGGGACCTAGATAGACCAGGGGGGACCCGACCTGCAGTTTGTCATTTGGGTGGGAGACACCACACGCCGCTCTTCCCACGCCCACGCCTCCAGTGGGCCCGAGGAGGCTGAGGGCTGAGGGCTCTGGCCCTGGGGCGAGAGACCCCCCCACAGGAGGGGCACGGACCCTCCAAGGACCCTCAGACGCAGGGCGGGGCCTCCCTCCCGGGAATTTCAGGTGCCGGTCAGCTCCAGGCACAGGAACGCCCTGGCTTCCACCGCGGAGCCAAAATATGGAGCGGGTTTCCTCGGCAACCCGGGAAACATCTCGGGAGGACGGTTACATTGTTTTGGAATGTTTTGAAATCTTATCAATGGTTTCCAGGGAAACCGAGGCTGCAGAAGGGAGCCGTGCTCCGTGGCTTCAGGAAGAGGCACCGGGAAGGGATCTGGACTCCCAGCCAGCGAGCGCCCGGCTCTGTGCTAAGGCGGACATGCGCATACCACTCACATCTGACCCCTTCGCGTCGCTGCCTGACACCGTGTCAGGCTTCCACACGGTGACTCCTCGGTCAGTCTTCCCTGGACCCCGATCTAAGACACCGCTCCGAGGTCAGACAGTAGGGGACAGGCGAGCCCCACGAGAACTGGATTTTTAGCTGACATTGTGAACCACACTTCGGGGAGTCCGGGTTTCAAGGACCCGCTGGGCTGCCCAGCTTCAGCCGGGACGGCGTGCACATCGAACGGCAGCTGCACGCCCGGGGGAAGCAGTGCGATGACCGGTTAGCCCCCGTGGAGGACGACCCGCACCCTCCAAGTCTTGGGCCAGCCTGCCCTCACTGTGACCAGTTGTCTTGTCGGTTGTGGCCACCCCCGGTTGCCACTCGGAAAAATGTCCGGCAGGTCTGACTTTCCAGTGGACACTGGTTTCCATTTCCCTGGCCCCCACGGAGGTCGCCCGGTGCTTCATCCCCCCCGCAGCCAGCGCTGGCCCTGTCTCAGCTGGTTCCCGCTCATGTCTCAGGACCCGCTCCTGCCTCTGAGACCCCTCTTCGCCCTCATTAACCGGGCGGCTGACCGGGAAGTCTCCGTCCTGCTCCCGGGGGCAGCAGTGGAAAGGCCGGCTGCCACCTCCTCCAAGCCCAGTCCACCCGCACCCCGCACCACGCAGAAATACCTTGTTTTTTGTTTTTATATAAATCACATCTTTTTTATAAAGATTTTATCTATTTATTTTTAGAGAGGGAAGGGAGGGAGATAGAGAGAGAGAAACATCAATGTGCAGTTGCTGGGGGTCACGGCCTACAACCCAGGCATGTACCCTGACTGGGAATCGAACCTGCGATGCTTTGGTTCGCAGCCCGAGCTCAATCCACTGAGCTACGCCAGCCAGGGCAGAAATACCATGTTTAACTGAAGTTAAAATGGATGTTGTGGTTTACAGAGTGGCAGTCGGAAGCTTTCCTGGGAAGCTCCCCACTGGGGTGGTGTCAGATGTTCTTCTGTTGCCCGGCAGCAGCGTGACGGGACACGGACAGGGGCAGGTGTGTTCCAGGTGACACGTCGGCCACCCCCACCCAGGGCTGGCCCTCCCGTCTCTGCCCTGCGCCCGTCCTCGCTCCGCCCGCGAGGCTCTCCCTGCAGCCCCATCGGGCCGGCTGCCCGCCCGTCTTCCCTCAGCCGTCTCTGGGTCTGCGAGCATCAGCGCCGCTTCCCAGCTGTGGCTCTGTGCCCCGGGTGTGCACGGCGCCCCCTTCGGGAGAGCGTGTGAAGGGCGTGTAGGGTCCTCCTGGAGGGCCGGACCAGGGGACCACGGTCCGCGTGAAGGGCCTCGGGACCTGGGAGCGTGCATTTCTTCGGAGAGCGGGTGACACCCCGCGGCTGGAGCCAGCTTCCATGGGGTGGGCGGGGCCAGCTTCCCTGGGGGTGGGCGGAGCCAGCTTCCTTTGGGGTGGGCGGCTTCCTCCAGGGCCGTCGGGGGGACCATGTTAGCCAAGGGCAGGAACGCACGTGGGCCTCAGGCAGAGCCGGCAGGGAGCCGGGTGGACACACCCACTTTCACCTTTGTTTCCGTCTTTCTCCTGAGCAGACGGGCTCCCTCCCTGCCTTCGTCCACACGGAACACGGAAGGGCTGCCCCGGCTCCCAAGTTCACGCGCTACAGCGCCGCCCCTGGGAGAAGCTGACCTCTCACCGCTGGTTCTTGTTCCGGATCCCCTGGGTTCTGAGCGGGTCTCCTGGGAGGGGGCCCTCGCCACGTGGCCAGAGGGCAGGGTCAGTTCTTACGGCACAGCCCGGCCAGAGCGCACCGGAGAGCGACCGTCCACGGGGGCCCTCCTGAGCTGGGCAGACACCCCAGGCAGCCCTAGCACCCAAGTCCTCAGAGCGCCTTCCCTGCGGCCCGATAAACGTGCTGGGCTGCCGGAATGAACCGCATTTTCTCCCTCAGGAGGGGATCCTCTGTGCTTTCCAAACACTGCATTTTAGAAGATTCTCAACAGGAGCTGAAACCAACATTTTAGCCTGGCTTTTATGAAACCAGGAAATTAAATCAACCGGAACACAGAGTCCCCAAACAGCCTCGGATGCAGAGTCTTATTTTATCGGAAACCCAGATTCAGGTGGCTCAAGATCATTCTCGTATGGATTCATAGTAGGTTCCTCCCCCACAACCTCTGAAACTTTCTAAGATCATTACTTAGTATTCAAATACAGTCATGCATTTATTTAGAGACGGTTTGGGGCACGATGGCCTTTTCCCGCAAGGCCGTCTTTCTGTGATGGAGAAATGTTATTTCTCCTCAGACGCACAGACAAGCACAGCAGATTGTGGTCACTGGTCACCTGCGGTGTTTTTTTTGGGGTGGGGGGGGCTTTGCTGTGACCAGTTTCCCCTGCGGCTGAAGCACCCTGAGGGGCGGAGGGAGCCCCGGGCCCGGGGGCCGTGCAGCGAGCAGCGAGGCCACTCCGATGAGGCTGGGGCAGACACACAGACCTGCCTTCCCCGCTCCCGGGTGCAGCCCTCCTGGAGGAGGAGGAACCCCCCCCCTTGTGAGGGCGGCCACGGAACCAAGCCACGGACTGGCCGCTCGTGCTGAATACAGAGCAGCCCGCCGGCACCCGCTCCCTGGGCGGGGGGTTTGTGGATGTGATCGGGCCGCGGCCCCCTGGTGGTCCTCCGTTAATGAAGGCTCTAGACACGAAAGGACTCCGCGTTCTTTAATCCCGGTGTTTCTGAAACATCAAAGTGGACAAAGAGGTTTTCAGAGTCTCTTTGGTCCTACCCACCTTCCCTGTGCTGGGGGCCCCTGCCAGTGAGGGGGCTGAGGTCCGCCCTGAGGGGCCCCCCTGCAAGCAGGGAGTGGGGGGCTCAGACCAAGGTGGGCGGGGGCTGAGGGGGCTGGGACGGAGAGCTCTGGGCAGCCTGTGGGGGGCCTATCTCTGCCTGGGGCAGTGGGGGTGGGCGGGACAGAACACAAAACCGCATTCCAGACAT